>NC_060277.1:97679410-97801670 GCF_021613505.1 Equus quagga | reverse complement strand
AAAATCTTTAAAAAAAAAAAAGAAAGAAAAGAAAATGGAAGTCCTATAGGTGAGGTGAAAAGAGAGCATCTTGCAGCTTTAGGTGCCTTCAAGTCTCCAGGCCCAGATACATTGTATCCTGGGTGGGGTGGTCAGGGAGACCTTGCAGAGGCAAGCTGAGAGCCACTGTAGTCATCTTTAAGAAACTGGGTGGTGGCAGTGGTGCTAGAAAGTGAATCAGGCAATTCATCCTACTTTTCGAAGATGGAGCTAAGGTGCTGCCTTTCAGAAACTACAGACTAGTATGTGTGATATGCATCCATGGAAGAAATTTTAAAACAGCTGACTGTTGAACTCTTAGTAAGCTTGTATGAATTTCAATTAAATTTTCTCTTGATAAAATTACTAGATTGAGACATAGGTCAGGGGTATGCTGTGGATATTGTATCCTGGGTGGGGTGGTCAGGGAGACCTTGCAGAGGCAAGCTGAGAGCCACTGTAGTCATCTTTAAGAAACTGGGTGGTGGCAGTGGTGCTAGAAAGTGAATCAGGCAATTCATTTGGGCAAGGTATTTGAAGTCTTTTTATTTTTCTAATAAACCAGTTTTTTTCTTTTTAGAAAGATTATTTTATTTTATTTTTTTTAAAGATTGGCACCTGGGCTAACAACTGTTGCCAATCTTTTTTTTTTTTTTTTCCCCTGCTTTATTTCCCAAACCCCCCCGGTACATAGTTGTATATCTTAGTTGCAGGTCCTTCTAGTTGTGGAATGTGGGACGCCGCCTCAACGTGGCCTGACGAGTGGTGCCATGTCCGCACCCAGGATCCGAACTCTGGGCCGCCGCAGCAGAGCCTGCACGCTTAACCACTCGGCCACGGAGCCGGCCCCTAGAAAGATTATTTTAAAGAGAGATTTTTCATTATGAAAGCAATTGATGAATACATTCTCATTCAAACCAAATAGATAGAAAGTCTTCCTTGGTCCTCATTCCATTTCGCTCCCCTTCCCAAAGTAACCACTGTAACTCATGATTTCTTTGTGGAAAGAATATGGGCTGGGTCATAATACAATTAGGAGAGGTCCCAGCTGATTGAACAGTGGGACCCAAAGAGTGTAGATTAGTGGATCACTGCCAGAGCTCTTGTGACATGCCCTAGGCATCACTCCTTTTCACGTCCTTTTCAACCTTTTTGTCAATGACTTAGGTGAAGATAGAGAAGAGAGGTTTATAAAATTTGCACATGACGTAAGCTAATATATTAGATGACAGAATCTAAATTCAGTGATCCTGACAAACTTGAATTCCAGGCTAAATAAAGCCCAAGAATTAATTCATTAAGTATTTATAGAGCACTTACTATTTGCAAGGAATCATGATTCAGAGAGAACCAAGGCATTATTCCTGCCCTCCAGGAACCTACTGCTTATTGGAAGATGAAGAACAAAAATACATACAATATGAAACAGGGAAGAGCAAGTGCCATTTAAGTGCTGTTAACTTATATCCATAGCAGTAGTGTATAAGGAGGGGTCGTTCCTGACTGGGATGACCAAGAAACCTATCTGAGGAATTCGCATTCGAAGTAGACCTGAAGAATGGGTAGGCCTCTCCAGAGACAGAGTAGAGGGTTAGTGATTGTCTAGGTTGGGGACATGGAACTGGGGGGTGATGGCTAAAGGGGACAGAGTTACTTTTGAGGGTGATAAAAATGATCTAAAATTGATTGTGGTGATGGTTACACAACTCTGAATACCAAAAACCACTGAATTGTGCATTTAAAATGGGTGAATTTTGTGAAAGGTAAGTTATATCTCACTAAAGCAGTTAAAAAAAAACTGAAAAAAAGGAATGGTTAGGTGATGTATGAGCATTTTCACCTCAGTACAGAGGGTTGGGTTAATTAGACTCCAGTTCACACTCCTCAGTATTATTGCTTGTGCAAGGCTCTGTTCTTATTTAATTAATTCCTTTTTATCTCATTCTCGTACCTGTTACCATAGTAAATGTTCTAATGTGTGTATGCTTCTTTTCATTTGTATGAGTTGTAGAATGTGGATAGTTGCATCGTGTGTGTGTATTTTTAATTTAAGTAAATGGTAGCGTATTATCTGCATCATTTAGTTTCTGGCTTTTGCCATTCAGCATGTGATGAGTGATGCATTTCAGGATCCATCTCTGTCTCTGTATATCCATCTAGTCTGTGCATCTGCTTGTTGCTCAGTTCTCCCTGGTGTATGTTACTCTCTTAGTGATGATCACCCAGGTTACCTGCCACCAACCTTCCCTCACCACGAATAATACTGCAATGGATATTCTTAGATATATCCCTTTATATACTAACTGAAAATTTCTTTCCGTTAAATTCCTGAAAACAGAGTTGCTGATCATAGGATTGTATATATACTAGATGTGTTTATACATAGTTAATGTGTTTATACTAAGGATTGCCACATTGCTCTTCAGCATGGCTGCACTGGTCCATACTCCTTCCGGCAGAATGAGAGTTCCTATAGCCTCCTAGTCCACATGGGATGCATAGATTTTGTTTTAAAAACTTTTATTTCCTGGGGAAGATTCGCCCTGAGCTAACATCTGTGTCCAATCTTCCTCTATTTTGTATGTGAGCCGCCGCCACAGCATGGCCACTGACAAGTGGTGTAGGTCTGTGCCTGGGAACCAAACCCAGACTGCCAAAGCAGAGCACTCTGAACCTAACCATTAGGCCACTGGGGCTGCCCTTAAAACACTTTTTGTTGAGGTATATAACAGTAAAGAGATGCATAGGATTTTGATCATGGAGACAGGAAAGAAGGAAGGACATTTTAGAGAGAAGGAGCCTGGTGAGCAGGGGCCCAGAGGTTGTGTGTTAAGATGAAATGATTCTCCTCCTGATTGCCATTGCCGAAGCACAGTCCCTGGAGGATGGCTGTAGGTGTGAAGCAGAGGAGGTGGGCCAGAGTCCCTTTAGTGAAAGGAGGGAGAAGAGGCCTGAAGACCAGCCAGGAGTTCATCACAACAGAAGGATGTAGAGATATAGAGCTGGGCCACTGTTTGAATGTAGGAAGAAGGAGAATGAGGGGTGCTGAGATGACCAGAGGAACACTGGTGATTAGCAGACAAAAGGAAATGATAAAAAGATGCTGGTTTAGTTTTGTTTTAGACTTGTCAAGTTTCAGCTACTGTTAGGATACTCAGGTAGAAATAACTACAGGTTGTTGGAAATTATTACTTAAAATCCTATAATTATATTAAAAATACATTCAGCAGGATGGGGCAGGAGGAAACTGGCTTGATATCTATTTTGGAGCCACCACCACTAGGATGTGTATGGCTGCCAAAAGAGCTAATGTAATCTTGGGTCACATTGATGGGGTGTAAAGATGGTAAGAGGTAGCCAGTCAGCTCCCCGTTGGAGGGTTTTCTGTTGTTTTTGAGAAAGAAGTTGACGTGTTGGAATTTGTGTGAAGCAAAACAAGCTCCTGCCACTTCATCTACCCGCCCCCTGCATCTGTGCCACGCGCCTTCCCTCCTGTTCTTATGAGTGCTTTGTTCATGTTTCTGTCTACTAGAAACTAGACCCCATCCCTTCTCACCTCCTCCGCACGTTCACCCCAGCAGCTCTGCCTCTCTCTCCTGCAGCATCAGGTTTCCCTCTCTACTTGATCATCCCCCTCAGCATTCAGACGTGCTGCTATTTCCTCTTCAAATCTTCTCTTGACCCCACATCCCCCTTCAGTTGCCTCCCATTTCCCTGTTGCTGAATGCAGTACATCTCAAAAGAGTTGTTGATAGTTGCTGACTCTGAATCCTCTGCTCCGGTTTTCTCTCACACCCACTTCTGTCCTTTTGCCTCTCCCATTACCCAGAGACTGCTTTTGCCAAAGTCACCACTGACCTGCCCTAGACCCAGTCCTTATCTTACTTGACCTGTCTGCAGCATCTGACCCAGCTGATCACTCCCTCCTTAAAATACTCTGTTCTTTGGCTTCCAAGGAACCCCTGGGGTTTTCTTTCTCACTGGCCATTCCTTCTCAGTCTTCACTGCTGGTTCCTCCTCACTCCCTGACCTCTGAATGTCAACAGACCCCAAGGCTCTATTCCTTATACCTTTCTCTATCTACACTCACTCCCCGCTGATCTCATCTAGTCTCAGATACCTTCTATTCACTGAGGACTCTCAAATTTCTATCTCCAACCTGGACCTTTCTCTTGAGCTTCAGGTTTGTTGTTGAACTTCCTAGTTGGCATCTCTACTTGAAGTCTAATAGGGCATCTCAAGCTTAGCATATGTGAGACCTAAACACTGAGCTTCCCCGGCCCCTGTCCCCTTACTCTCACTGCCAACCTGCTCTTACAGTCTTCCTCATCTCAGTAAAGACAATGCCATTCCCCACTTGCTTGGGTCAGAAACCTTGCCTCTTTCCTTTTTTTCCCCACACCTACTTTCAGTTCATTGGAATTTTTTTTTGAAGAAGAAGATTAGCCCTGAGCTAACATCTGCTGCCAATCCTCCTCTTTTTGCTGAGGAAGACTGGCCCTGAGCTAATATCTGTGCCCATCTTCCTCTACTTTATATATAGGACACCTGCCACAGTGTGCTTTGCCAAGCGGTGCCATGTCCACACCCAGGATCTGAACCGGCGAACCCTGGGCCGCCAAAGTGGATACGTGTGCACTTAACCTCTACACCACTGGGCTGGCCCCCTGGAGTACATTTTTGACTCTATCTTCAGAATATATCCAGAATCAAGCCTCTTCTCACCATCTTCGCAGCTACCACTTTGGTCCAGGCCACCATCACTGCCATCTCTCTCCTGAATTACTGCAGTAGCCTCCTAAGTAACCCCCTCCTCCTAATATATTCTTAGTATGGGAACAGGAGTGATTCTTTTAAAACAAAAGTCTGATCATATCACTCCTCTGCTCAGAGCCCCTGGAGCAGGGTTTCTCAGCCTTGGTACCATTGACATTTGGGGCCAGGTAATTCTTTGTTGTGGGAACTGTCTTGTGCTTTGTAAGATATTTAGCAGCATCCCTGACTTCTACCCACTAGATCACACACAGGTATACCCAGTTGTGACAACCAAAAATGTCTGCAGATGTTGCCAAATGGTCCCTGTGAGGCAAAATTGCCCCTGGTTAAGAACCCCTGCCGTAGAGTAAAAGTCAAGTGATATTGCTTAGAATGATCCACAAGATCCTGTGTGATCACCTCCTGTGTGATCTCAGTTTATACTGTCCCCATCATTTACTCTCACCGCACTGGTGTCCTGGTTAATCCTCTTGGTTCACGGCCTTTGCATTTGCTTTTTCAGCCAACTAGAGTGCTCTTCCCCAGCTACTTGTAGAGCTTACTCTCTCTTCCTTAATTTTTGCTCAAATGCCATCACCTCTTTTTTTGTTGTTGCTGTATTACCAATACCTAGAACAGTGCCTGGCACGTAGGAAGTCCTCAATAAGTATTTGTTGAGTGAATGAATAAACCAGCATGTTTTGAAACATAAAGGATGATATAGTAGCCACTTTAATTATTTGAAGGACTTTTTAGCAGAAGAGGGCATTGCTTTGTTCAGTTTTGTTTATGATCATGGGTTAATTTAAAAGGTGGTGGATTTGAAGTCATTTACAAAGACTAACTTTCTAGCTGTGTTTTCCAATGGGGAAATGGGCTGTCTTGGGAGTGAGTGCCATGTTATTGGAAATATTCAACAGGGGCAGGAATGTGTAGAAAGAATTCCTTCATTCAACAGGGTCTGCCGTGTGACAGGCACCGTGCAGTGCACTGAGGACACAGAGACGAATAGTACTTAAAGAATTCGCATCGGATGGGATTCCTAATGTGTGAGAAATTATAGAACAGTGTCCAGAAAAGTGCCTGCCTGTGGTAGGTGCTCATTAAATGTGACCTCCCCTCCAGCTCCACAGTGTGTTGCGCTCTCATGTGCTACCCATGTGAACGCGTTGAGAAGGCATTTCTGAAGGGCGGAAATACCTATCCAAGCCTTGAAGTATGCATACCCTTTGGCCCAGCAGTTTTGCTTCTGCACTTTATCCTAAAGAAATAATGAGTGGTATTCACAAAGATAGGTATATAAAAAATGGTTTATTGCAGTGGTGTTTATAGTGTTAGAAATTAGAAATCACTTCTGTGTGAGAAAATAGGGAATTGGTTAAGTAAATTGTGGTGTGTGGTAGACCACATAGTCATCAAAAAGTGTAGGGTATAAATATATGTATTGTTGGTTTTTCTTTTTTTGCTTGTGTTGTCTAATTACTTGTGTATTAGAAAAAAGCAGGGTATAGAGGCTGGCCCCGTGGCCTAGTGGTTAAGTTCGGTGTGGACCTATACCACTTGTCAGTGGTCATTTTGTGGTGGCAACCCATATACAAAATAGAGGAAGATTGGTGCAGATGTTAGCTCAGGGCTCATCTTCCTCAGCAAAAAGAAAAAAGCAGATTAGGGGCCGGCCTGGTGGCACAGCAGTTAAGTGCACATGTTCCGCTTTGGCGACCCGTGGTTCACTGGTTTGGATCCCGGGTGCAGACGTGGCACCGCTTGGCAAGCCATGCTGTGGTAGGATTCCCACATATAAAAAGTAGAGGAAGATGAGCATGGATGTTAGCTCAGGGCCAGTCTTCCTCAGAAAAAAGAGGCGAATTGGTAGCAGTTAGCTCAGGGCTAATCTTCCTCAAAAAAAAAAAAAAAAAAGGCAGGTTATAAAGTTATTTTTTAACAGTTTTATTGAGATATAATTCATATACCATACAATTCACCCATTTAACATGTACATTTCACTGGCTTTTAGGATATTCACGGAGTGATGCAACCATCACAATCAATTTTAGAACACAGTTGTACATCACTTAATGACATTTTGGTCAGCAATGGACTGCATCTATGATAGTGGTCCCATGAGATTAATACCATATAGGGGCCAGCCTGGTGGCACAGCAGTTAAGTTTGCACTTTCCTCTTTGGCGGTCCGGGGTTTGCTGGTTCAGATCCCAAGTGCAGACCTATGCACTGCTTGTCAAGCCATGCTGTGGCAGGTATCCCACATATAAAGTAGAGGAAGATGGGCACAGATGTTAGCTGAGGGCCAGTCTTCCTCAGCAAAAAGAGGAGGATTGGTGGCAGATGTTAGCTCAGGGCTAATCTTCCTCAAAAAAAAAAAAAAGATTAGTACCATATAGCCTAGGTGTGTATAGGCTATACCATCTAGGTTTGTGTAAGTACACTCAGTGATGTTTGCACAACGATGAAATCTCCTAAGAACACATTTCTCAGAACACATCCCTGTCGTTAAGTGATACATGACTGTGTTTTCATCATCCCAGAAAGAAACCCCATACTCTTTAACAATTGCTCCCCAATTCTCCCATCACCCCCAGCCCTAGACACCACTAGTCTACTTTCTGTCTCTATAGATTTGCCTATTCTGGACATTTCATATAAACAGAATCATACAACATGTGGCCTTTTGTGTCTGGTTTCTTTCACATAGCATAATGTTTTCAAGGTTCATCTGTGTTGTAGCATGTATAGTATTTCTTTTTATTGCCAGATAATATTCCATTGTATGGATGTGCCACATTTTATTCATGCATTTCTCAGCTGATCGACATTTGGCTATTGTGAATAATGCTGCTGTGAACCTTTGTGTAAGTTTTTATGTGAACGTAAGTTTCTTTTTGTCTTGGGTATGTACCGAGAGTGGAATTGCTGGGTCATGTAGTAGCTCTGGGTTTAACATTTTGAGGAACTATTGAACTGTTTTCCAAAGTGGCTGGACCATTTTATGTTCCCATCATCAGCCTATGAGGATTCCAGTTTCTCCACATCCTCGCCAACACCTGTTATTTATCTGTCACAAGGTATTTTTCGAAAACAATTCTTTGAATCTAAATGAAAATTTTAAAGGTATGAACTTGTTCCCAGTTCTGGCCTCTGATTCCTGTTTCTGCCCTTAGAGGAAGTTATTTTCCCCTTAAAAAGGTGTGTTGTGGGGCTGGTCTGGTGGTGTAGTGGTTAAGTTTGCACTCTCTGCTTCAGCGACCTGGGGTTCATAGGTTCAGATCCCGGATGCAGACCTAACACCGCTCATCAAGCCGTGCTGTGGCAGCATCCCACATAAAACAGAGGAAGAGTGGCACAGATGTTAGCTCAGTAACAATCTTCTTCAAGCAAAAAGAGGAAGATTGGCAACAGATGTTAGCTCAGAATCAGTCTTCCTCACACACACACGCAAAAAGGGTGTGTTGTGATAAACCATGTGTTCTCTTCAGTCTCGATCCCCTTGTGACCACTGGCCCACATTTAGGAAGTGGCTAGTTTGGATCAGGAGAGGCAGCTGTAGCCATGGCTTACAGTCTCCTCTTTGTGAAGGATCACACCAGATTCGAACCTGCCCCACTGACTCTTTAGTTCAGGACTCAAAATAAGAAGCTGTCAAGCATAGTCATTGCCCTTAGCTCATGTAATGTAGTCAGTCACTGAGCAGGAAAAGTGCCTACCTCTTACAACCTCCTTCCCTCTCTTGCTTTTAGATGGATGATGATGACGATGATGACGACGTAGGAGACCATGATGAAGATCACCCTGGGATGGAGGTGGTGCTACATGAGGACAAGAAGTACTACCCTACAGCTGAGGAGGTGTATGGTCCTGAGGTGGAGACCATAGTTCAGGAGGAAGACACCCAGCCTCTCACTGGTAAGTCAGGAGGTACTGGGTTGTGAGAGGTGACGTGCAAACTAGAAAAGTTGTGTTCATGGCCATCAGCAGTCTTGAAAGTTCAGTGAATGAATTGATTAGTTTTTCTTTACCACTTTCAGGTGCTATTTCTGGATTGAGATTCAGTTAACCCTGTTTTAATATTCAGTAAAATTCGTAGCTTGTTTCTAAGCAAATAAAAGTTATTTATTTATCTAATGTCTGTTTAAGTGGTTGAAGACTGTTTTTAAGTTCTCCCTCTGGTCTGATAGGTTTTTCTATCCAAATAATCCCAACTCCTTTAACCAATACTCACAATGCTTATTTTCTACTTCTTTAATAATTTTCATTGATCTTCTGGAAAGTCGTTGCATGTTATAAATGCAAGGAGAAATTTTCAACTGAGATTGACCTCAACCCATATTCCGTCCCTCTCCGTTCTTCCCATAAGGAAAGTCCAAACTCCTTATTCTATAACATAAGATCCTTCACTGTCTTATGCCAAACAGCTTTCCAGAACTTTCTCAACAAATGAGTGATCCTTTAGAATATCAGAAATTGATGTCGTATGTCATACATTCTGAAAGCTCAGTCTAATGGAATAGGCTCTGTATTTTTATGTTTTATGCCTACCTGCACATCACTACTTTTTTTTTCCCTAGAACCCATTATTAAGCCAGTGAAAACCAAGAAATTCACTTTGATGGAGCAGACATTACCTGTCACGGTGTATGAAATGGAGTAAGTTATAAGGCCTCTCAGGCTGTGTGCACGAATAGTGTGGGTTCATTTTTTCATGGAAGTAGGAGGTGGTTTGTGGTTCAAGTAGCCAGTGAGTTGTGAAAGCAAAATCTCTCCCTACAATTTGCCAAAATTTTCCTTCCACTTATATGGTTGCTGGGATAATTAAGTTCAATCTTAACTTTTCTCTTGGCTATCATCCAGATCTCTGCTGTTTTCTCCCCTCTAAACCTTTAGTTTGGTATTAGAAGCCAGCCTTTGAGACAGAACTGGGTATTATCAGTGTTGGGGTCACTAGAACCTGTTTTGACTTGGTAAGATTGCTAAGTGTTTTGGGAACATAACTTTATTTTGAAAAGGAGGGCACAAATAGGTAGATATATGTATAGAATATTTGAGACTCTTCATACTACAAACTGTTTTTGAAAATATTTTCATTGATTAGATGCATTTGTAAGCCCCTTGTATATTGAAGTGCTTTTGACTCATTATTAGATAATGAAACTGGTTTTTTGGTTTTTTTTTTTAACATGTTGACAACTTGTATGTCCAAAGAGTGGGGTCCCTTCTGAAATGGTCTACTCACCTGCCATCATTCAGACATTTTCGAAACAACTTTTCAGTTGTCCTCAGAACTTGCTTCATATTCCTTTGTGTTCTCCATGGTGATTTTTTAAAAATTTCCAGTCTTTGAAAGCAGACTTGATTTTTCGAAGAGCCAAAGTCACTGAAGGCTACTTGCCGGAACTAATGTGGGTGATAAGCAAGAACGGCAGCGCTGGTTTTGATCAAGATGGAAGTCCTCTGCTCAACATTATTAATGAGATAGAGTTTTCTTGAAAGCCTTGTTAACTAGCCCTGATGGCAGTTTCAAAAGAGAAACTCCCAAAGTGATATTAAGTCCTTTTGGCATCAGCAGAATAAATGTATAGCATCCAGCCTGAAGATTTTGAAAGGGACAGTATTCATGTGTGTGTGTGTTAGTTCCGATGTTTGGTTTTGTTTTTCTTCTCACTTTTTAAATCTCGTTATTTTACTGTTGAAATCCCTATGAAATTTCACAGGTTGTGTCATCTCACAGATATGTCTGCTCTATTCCCAAGGCCAGAACTGCATAGACATAGAAATTCATATCTGCCTCTGAGCGTTCTCCAGTTGGTTGGAAAGTGGTTCCTGGCCAGGAATACCTGAAATACCTTTGCACCACTCCCCATTTCAAAACTTTTGCCAAAGTCCCTTTTCTTTTTTCCTTTTTCTTTCAGTTTCTTGGCAGATCTGATGGATAACTCAGAGCTCATCAGAAATGTGACCCTTTGTGGCCATCTCCACCATGGCAAGGTAAGAGAATGTTTGGCTACTTGGAACAGGGTTTCTTTTCGTTCCTGCTCATTTTTTCAGCCTTCAGAATCACAGGTTGGGGTTTGAGGCTGTGAGGCTGGACCTCCTGACTCTGGGAGGCCTCCATGCCTTTTGTGAAAGTATGCTGTGAGATTCCAGCTTTTCCTGAGCAATGGCTGGAAGCTATTTCTAAGCCACTTGCATGCCTGAGCCTTGTGTCTACATCTGGACAGAAGAGGGGAAATTGAGCCTTACTCTGATGTTATAAGTTTTCGTTTCCTGGGGGATGCTTGTCCAAGAAAGATTTCATCTTTCATTTGAAAATAATCCTGTGGCTTCAGTGTTAATCCTTTGCTGTCCCATGATCCTCCTTGTTCTCCTCTTCCTCTCCTTATTCCTAAGTTACGTGGTTGTCTGGAGCTGGGGGATGGGTGGAGTAGATTTTCCTCTGTGGTTGGCAGATCCTGACCTTCTCTTCCTTTTCAGACGTGTTTTGTAGATTGTTTAATAGAGCAGACTCACCCGGAAATCAGGAAGCGCTATGACCAAGATGTAAGTAGAAATTCTGTGAGAGTTTAGGATGAACCATTTAGAATATACAGGGGTGTCTCTCCCCTTCCCCTTCCTTCGACCTTCCCACTCTCATTATAAATAATGATGCCTAGAAAGGGCTGCTTTACATTTGTAATCTCTATTAATAGCCTTTGAGGAAATAATTTCCACTTTCTCAGGAACCTAGAGAAGATTGACCTGCAGTATTTTGGGATGATCTGCGCTTGGGATCCCTTCTCTCTTCTGATACATCCTGACTTTTATAGCCTATTCTTTCCTGTCATGGTATTAATAGCCTACTCTATAAATATAATACAATTGGACCTTGTTGTTTTTGTGATAAATTTAAATGCCTGTGAATGA
Source organism: Equus quagga (assembly GCF_021613505.1). Lineage (NCBI taxonomy): Eukaryota > Metazoa > Chordata > Mammalia > Perissodactyla > Equidae > Equus > Equus quagga. Next base: position 97,789,982 of record NC_060277.1, on the reverse strand, counting down.
GGCCAAGTGTGGCTGCAAGTCTCAGTGCAATAAATGTTCAATCTGTGCCAGATGGACTCTTTTGACGTGCAGGGGTTCCCTGAAGGCTGGGTATGTCTCCCTTTACCTCTCTACGACTTCGGTGCATTGGATATAATTTAGCTCTCCAGCCATACCTGGTCTTCAGTGATCACCCTTCATCCCTCAAAAACACACATCCAGGATCATTTTCCATCTGGGAGGGCACTGGTCTCATTGTCTGGAATTTCTCTGGGGACGCCTTGCTGTCTTCAATCTCTTCTCCTCCTGAGGCAGAAACCCTTGAGCTGGGAGGTGGGGAGGGAAGGTGATGGTTTATGTGAGAGAGGAGTCTGAATTTAGGTGGTAATGATGGTTCCCTTTTTTCAGCTGTGCTATACTGACATCCTCTTCACAGAGCAAGAGGTAAGTGTGCCTTGGGAAATCCGATTTTTGCCCACACCACACCCAGCAGTGGTAGTTTTGTAGGGGACATAAGGGAGCCTTTATGATAACACACCATACCGCAACTGCCTCTTTCCCTCCCACCCCACACCTTTTTATCTTCCCGCTTGTCCCAGTCATCCCGTGATCTGTAACTTGAAAGAGAGCAGGGAAGGCAAGTTGTAGAGTAAAAGGGGGGACCCTCCTATCCTTGACTGGATTTAATTTAGCCTAATAGGGCAAATACTAAGAGATGATGTCTACATTGATGCTCTAAGTTATGCAGAGGCTCAACATGATTTTTTGTTTGTTTGTTTGTTTTTTGAGGAAGATTAGCCCTGAGCTAACATGTGCCACCAATCCTCCTCTTTTTTGATGAGGAATACTGGCCCTGAGCTAACGTCTGTGCCCATCTCCTTCTACTTTATATGCGGGACACCTACCACAGCATGGCTTGCCAAGAAGTGCCATGTCCACACCCAGGATCCAAACCGGCAAACCCCGGGCCACCGAAGCAGAACGTGCGCACTTAACCGCTGCACCACCTGGCTGGCCCCTCAACATGATTTTTAAAATTACATCATCCTTAAAATCTATAAGATGACTCCATCCATATGATGATCTCTGTCCAAGAGTAGCTTCTCTAAAAATGGGTCTGCCTGTCTTTGTGCTTTTCTTTCTGTATAAAGGAGTGAGCTTCATCTCTGTCTTTCCCATCCTGGTTGGTGGTTCTTTCCATCTGGATCTTTATGTCTCGCCTCTAACCCCTCCTCTTTCTCCCTCTCCTTTATTCCTGTCTCTTTTTCTTTTTTCTTCTTCTCTCCAAAGTCCCCCAGTACATAGTTGTATATTCTAGTTGTGGGTCCTTCTGGTTGTGCTATGTGGGACACCGCCTCAGCATGGCCTGATGAGCAGTGCCATGTCTGCACCCAGGATCTGAACTGGCAAAACCCTGGGCTGCCAAAGCGGAGCGCACGAACTTAACCACTCGGCTACAGGGCCAGCACCTGTCTCTTTTTCTTCAGTGACCACATGGAAAGCTCAAGTACATAGTATGGGTAACAAAGGAACTTTGAACAGTGCTGGCATATAATAAACAATCAACAAATGTTAGGGGGCCAGCCCCATGGCTGAGTGGTTAAGTTCACGCATTCTACTTCAGCGGCCCAGAGTTTCGCTAGTTCAGATCCTGGGTACAGACATGATACTGCTCATCAGGCCATGCTGAGGTGGCATCCCACATGCCACAAGTAGAAGTACCCACAACTGAAATATACAACCATATACTGTGGGGCTTTGGGGAGACAAAGGAAAAATAAATAAATAAAATCTTAAAAAAATTTTTTTAAATTAAAAAAAATTATTGTTTTTTAAATATATTTTAGTTGACTAGAGTTTTTTAATACTTATTTCCTGTTACAGCTTTGATACTGTTTTTTTTAAAAAAACTAAAATGCCCCCCATTTTTTTTTTTTTTTAACCTACATGATGCTTAGTTCTAACTTTTGTTTTCAGTATATAAGGAAGATAAGATTTTAGGACCCTGAATCCTCTGTTAAAGTTGAATGCTGCTTTGCTTGCTTGTTAATTTTTGTGTGTGTGTGTGTTTGAACCAACCACCGCCCCCCCCCCCCCCCCAAATGCTGATTAACACCAAGATGTTTCATCTTCAAGGTCATTCTGGTTAGAGGCCTAGATAAAAATCATACCCACTGCAAGGAGAGGCATAAGTGTAATTTACCAGCAGTTGGCAAGCTCCAAGAGCAGAATGAACCCTTCTTGCATAGGAAGAAGTCTTGACCACTTTCTCTTTGTGACTTTCAGAGAGGTGTTGGCATCAAAAGCACTCCTGTAACAGTGGTCTTGCCAGATACCAAAGGAAAATCTTATCTCTTCAATATCATGGACACTCCAGGTAGGCTATCCCTTACCTTTTACTATCAGAACCTTGTCCTGCTCCCACTCTTTTAGAACAGAACGTTACATCCTTGTTTTTACGTTCTCTTCACCTCCATTGAGCTAATTTTCGTTTATAACTGTCTCCTTTGCTTCTACTAGTTAATTAGCAAGCACTGTGGTCTAAGCCTTCTATTTCACTCCTCTCTTTACTCTGCTGCAGAATGTGTAAGTTTTAGGCAATCTTATTCATTTATTCATTTCAGCCTGTGTCAGGCCCCATGCTAGATGCTGGGGTAACAATGGTAAATCAGACATGGTCCTCGGCCTTGGGCACTCTCAGTCTTTTGAAGGAGACTATGAGGGCAACACCAACTGCTGGTGGACATGCAGGTTACCGTGGGAGCAGCGTACTTGGCCCGGTGGCTGACTCTTTCTCTAATGCAAAGGACCAACTCAGGGTGGAGTTTTAAATAGGAAAACTTGAGTTTTGGCAGATTGGCCTTCTTTACCCCATGAGGTGCCCACTTCCCTCACCCCTCTCAGCCCCTGCTCCCTACCCTCACCCCTCTCAGCCCCTGCTCCCTACCCTCACCCCCACCAGCAGCACCTTGCCAGGAACCATCTTCTGTGCCCCAAGCCCTCCTTTGCCCTTTATCCTGCCTCCAGATGGTCTGTGTCCCACAGAACCCTGCTTACTGATGATGAGACTAAGCTGGTGTGTGAGTGTGAATGTGAATGTGTTTTGCCTTCCTGGGTAAACTACTTCCTTCTTTCTGTGTTTGGGGGCCTTCTGTATAAAAGTTTAATCCAAGGATGTGACTCTAATGATGGAATTTTATATACTGCAAGGAGCTGTGGGGAGAAGGGAAAGGGCTTATTTGGGGGTTCATGTGCTTTTCAGTCCCCCTCAGACCACCTACAAGTTAATTGTACCTCATCCTGCCACTACACACATGGCAGCTTAACTTGGTACTTGCTTTGCAGGACATGTGAATTTTTCTGATGAGGTCACGGCTGGCTTGCGCATCTCAGATGGAGTGGTCCTTTTCATTGATGCTGCTGAAGGCGTGAGTCTGACTCTACTGTCTTAGGATCCCTCCTCCCTGTTAGGTTTGCCCCCGACGTTGCCCAGAGCACTGAGCAAGCTGGGAGCCGAAGAACATGAAAGTCTGTGGGATGAAGGCTCACATTTGCTCTAAAATTAGGGCAGCAAATGAAGTTCAAAATCAGTTCTCAGTGTGAGTCCCTCACTTCCTGCACTGTGAAGCTCAAAATGATAGGATCCGTTGTAGTTCAGGAAACACAGAGATAAAATGACAAATGTAAGTAAAAGGAAGGGAGGAGAGTATATTCATATAAATGGATTTTAAATGTTAATGAGTTTTTCTAAACTAGAGCGAGATTGGATTTAAAAGGTCCAGGGCATCTTTTATATTTCTAAATCGAAAGATTAGGTAATTTGGCTAATCTCATTCATGTTGTCATTGGTGAGAGAGCCAGCAGAGGGAGCCAGAGTTTAAATTGACTTTATTCTGGACTAATTTCAAATTTATGGAAAAGTTCCAAGAATAATACAAAGAACTCACCCTCATTTGCTTTATAATTCTCTCTCTCTGTACCTGTACACACACACTCACACGTGTGTGTATGTTTTCCCCATGAACCATCTGAAAGTAAAATATTTCAGAATATATTTCCTAAGAACAAGGAGATTCACTTACGTAACTCTAGTCCGGTTACCCACATCAGAGACTTTAACCTTGGTACGCTAGTGTCGTACAGATCTGTTTGTACAGACTTTACTGTTTCAGTATTGGCCCAATAATGTCCTTTCTAGAGCTTTTTTTCCTAATCTAAAATGCTACATGGCATTTAGTCTTCATGTCTCTTTAGTCTCTTAATTGGAACTGTTCTTTAGCCTTTCTTGGTCTTTTATGACATTGGCATTTTTGAAGAATATAAGCCATTTATTTGCTAGAGTGTCTCTTACTTTGGGTTTGTCTAATGTTTCCTTATGATTATGTTTAGGTTATTTTGGCAGGAATACTACATAAGTATAATTGTGTTCTTATAAGTCCATCACATCAGGTGGTCCATGATGTCACCTTATCCCATTGTTGACGGTGTTAACCTTGATCAGTTGGTTAAGGTGGGTCTGCCAGGTTTCCCCGTGTAAAGTTGCTGTTTTCTTCTTTGTGATAAATAATTTGTGTAGAGCTATCTTGAGTCTATATGTACATTCTACTCCTTATTAAACTTTACCTGCTAGTTTTATCATCCATTGATCATTCCTGTCTTATTTCTATGATTGTTGCTAATGGTGATTTTCTAACTCTTATAATTCTAAGGAAGAGCTATCCCTTCGCTCCCTTTTTTTTGAGGAAGATTAGTGCTGAGCTAACATCTGCTGCCAATCCTCCTCTTTTTGCTGAGGAAGACTGGCCCTGAGCTAACATCTGTGTTCATCTTCCTCTATTTTATATGTGGGATGCCTGCCACAGCATGGCTTGCCAAGCAGTGCCATGTCCGCACCCGGGATCAAAACTGGTGGACCCCAAGCCGCTGAAACAGAACATGCACACTTAACCACTGTGCCACCGGGCTGGCCCCTCTTTCCCATTTGTTTAGTTATGATCAGTATAGATACACGGACTTTTATTTTACTCAGTGGATTATAATCCAAGACAATCCTTATATATTTTGATACTCTACTTATCCCAGATTTGGCTAGTGAGAGCTCCATCAGACTGGCTTTTTTATCCTTTTGACATGTCCCATCTTTTTTTGAACACTTCTTTACTTTTAGGCACAAAAAAATGTTCCAGACTCATTTTGTACTTCCCCTGCCCCAACCCTGGAGTCAGCCTTTTCTCCAAGGAGCTCTGGCTCCTTATGGTGGGGACTGGTATTTAAAAACAAAGATCGGGGTGTGTTCATTGCTACTGGGGTACATTGCTTCTAGGCATTTTCCTGAACACAGATAATATACACCCACACATATCTATAACTGTTTCTACACATATATATTAAAAATCACAAGTTCATCCTAATACCCCCAATTCCATTCTGGCACCACAGGTTTTTCTTAGCCTTCCTTGGCTAGGCTAGCACTTCTCTAGCACTGAGAAACCTGGCTCCCACATCATCAATCTATGTATTCATTTCTCAGTCCCACAAGATGCCCTCTTAAAGTGTCTGCATCTGCCTTTGGGCAAAATACTGTCTGCTTCTACCCAACAATCTGTTTCCCTGGGTCCTCTTTTCCTCATACTACATGTCTTTAAATAGTACCCTCTTTAGCTCTGCTCTGGACCCTTCTGCCCATTTTGCTCTTATCACCACCTCTGAGCCTTTTGTTTCTCAGGTGATGCTGAACACAGAGCGGCTGATCAAGCACGCAGTGCAGGAGAGGCTGGCCGTCACCGTGTGCATCAACAAGATTGACCGGCTGATCCTGGAGCTGAAGCTGCCTCCAACTGACGCTTATTACAAGCTGCGCCACATTGTAGATGAGGTCAATGGATTAATAAGGTATTGGGACCTTGAGACTGGATTTCCTTTCCTTAGAGACTCTGGTTTTTATAAATCCTAATCTTGAACACCTCTGGGGGCAACTCTGATTTCCTGGCATGCATTGATGAACTTTTTGGCCAAAGCTAGAGACACATCCCTGGGCTCTACAGGCATTGACTCCACAGCTTTTGCCTCTTAACTCTGTACCTTAACCAGTTGTACAACTTAACACACATTCTCAATTTAGTGTTGTGCTCAAAACCTTGGGCTTTAGAATCAGTCTCATCTTCACTCCTACCAACCGTGTAAAGTTGGGCAAATTACTTAAGCTTGTAGAACCTCAGTTTCTGCCTCTATAAAAAGGGAGCAATAATAATAATATTTTCCTAATGGAGTGTTACAGGAAATTAGGTAGATACTTGATGTAACACACTTAGCATAGTGCTTAGCATACAGTAACTGATTGGTGTATAACATTAGCTGCTATTATCTTACAAACAGACTCAGTAAATGAAGGAACTGTTTGCTCTTGTTACTGTGGATAGAGCTGCTTTTCAACAAGGTGAATTTCAGGCTCAAGTTAATAAGTATGAGCGATGGTTGGGAAACTTTACAATACAGTATCAAGGTGACTTTGAAGAATAGGTTAAATATATCTTAAAGACAGTCTTCTCTACAGGCTGAAGGATGTACTGGATGACTTCTTGAGGCCTCTCAAACGGCCCAGTAGGAGGCCATCCTACTGAGAGAACACCTCTCTGGTAGAGGGTTGGGGATGGTAGCTACATGGCCAGAGAAAGACTGACCTTTAGGAGCCTCCCCAGTTTGTAGCACTAATTCTCAACGGGGATATCTTCTCCCTATTGCTGGAAGGGCTGAGAATGATGAGAGCCCAGCATAACATCAGGAGTCCAAAAGATGAAATGATAAACTTATTTTAGAAAAAGGACATAAGGAGCGGGAAAAGGCTAAAATCCTCATCTACCAAAATAGGAAGTCAAGAAGTCATGTCTAAACCTCTAAACCAGAAATAGCAGCATAAACAAATTATTTAGACATATGGAGGTAAATGCTTTAAAAGCAGCTTTAAAAAAGTTGAAAGCAGTTGTCTCTGGGGAGCATAACTTGGGAGCGGGGTAGAGTGAAGGAGGGAACTGCTCTTTATAAGCCAATACTTTCAGTTCTAAATTAAGAAGTTCCATAGAACGGTGTGTCAGTAAGGCTAGGATTTTGGATTTGATCCCTCTGTACGACTGGTTTTCTTATAAATGGTAGTGAACTTGGGGTGCTGTGGCTTCTGCATGGCTTTTAAGACTCAAAATTTTAACGTGAATTTGTAAAACAAAGCTAAACAAGACAGTAAAGAAGAGTGGGACAGTGAGAGTGGGGAGCAAAGTTGCTTTTTCTTTCTTTCTTTCATTTATACTGGTGTTCATGTCTGTATTTGTGAAATTGAGATTTCTCTAAAATGTGTTCCTCTGATCACGTTAGATTCATTTCCTGTGTTCCAAGATCATTGTCTCTGTCCTCCAAGTTTCCCTTTGTCCGGTGTAGTTAACTTCTCCAAGATTGTGCAGAATGTCACCAGCTCTGGGAAATCAGCTGGTTACTAGGAGTTAGGGAACAACTCCATCATGTCACTTTCTTGGACCAGGCTGTTGGCAAAGCTGAGCGTGTTATGCAAGCCCCTTCTGTGGGTGAGGGCTGGAGAGAGGCTGTGATACTGACTCCCTGTCCTTCACCTGGCGTGGTGGCAGTGTTGCTGCACAGCCAGGCTTTGCACTCACGACTTTCTCTGTTGCAGCATGTATTCCACTGATGAGAACCTGATCCTTTCCCCACTCCTGGGCAATGTCTGCTTCTCCAGCTCCCAGTACAGCATCTGTTTCACGCTGGGCTCCTTTGCCAAGATCTACGCTGACACCTTTGGTAAGCACTGGCTGGCAGTCTGTCTCGCCAGCTTCCCCAGAGTTGTATGTGTCTTTCCTGCTGAGTGGTTTAGAAATTGGCTTCATGCCAGGGTCCCCTTCTGGATGGAGCATTTTATCAACTGTTCTTGTCACATTTGGGGCTTTTTTTGGCCCCAGACCCTTTCTTCAGGCTAAATGGTTTCTTTTTTTTTTTTTTAAAGATTTTATTTTTCCTTTTTCTCCCAAAGCCCCAAGCCCCCTGGTACATGGTTGTGTATTTTTAGTTGTGGGTCCTTCCAGTTGTGGCATGTGGGATACCGCCTCAGCGTGGCTTGATGAGCGGTGCCATGTCCGCACCCAGGATTCGAACTGGCAAAACCCTGGGCCACCAAAGCAGAGTGCATGAACCTAACCACTCGGCCATGGGGCCGGCCCCTAAATGGTTTCTAAACAATAGAAAAGTAAAGGTGACTAAGAAGAAATGGGTGAAGAGGGAGCTCATTTTAGAATAAGGATCTCTCCTAGAGGAAGACCGTGTTTGTCAAAAAGGAATTATCCATGCCCACAAAGCCCTTTCAGACTTCTTCCTCAAAGATGGAATCTCTCCCACTAGTAGTGCTTCTAGCTGTCTTTCCAGCTATATCTGGGCACGTAGGGCTTCTGTAGGCCTGCTTGATAACTCACATGGGATTTGCAATCAGCAGGAACAAGCCTCCGCTGGGATGCCCAGTTCAGTGTTTTCAGAGGTCCCTGGAGCCTCGATACCAGAGCCCTGGGACCACTTCCTAACTCAGGAGGCCCCCACCCTCTTCACCTCAGATTCCAGTAGGAGCCATTTCCTGAGTGTTGTGTGTGCGTCAAGTACTGCACTTACTTAGAGGGATCATTGTCACCCCCGACTCTAGAGACGAGGAGAGAGGCTCTGTGGGAGGTCTCACAGCTGACAGGTGCTGGACCTCCAGGGCTTCTGTTCTTGCCACTCAGTTGTCCTGCCTCATTCTCACTGTGGGTACATTTGCCCTTGTGAAAAAAAAGGGAGAGTAAAACTTTGTCTGTTTTTTTAATATGTACGTATTTAGTGCATCTTCATTGTAGAAAAGTGGAAAGTACAGTAAAATCTAGTCAAGAAAGCAAAATTCACCCATAATGTCATTAGTATAAGTGTGGCAAACATTTTGTAGTTCCTTCTTTCTCTGTTGAGTGTTTTACATAAATGAGATCATGTTGTATATATGTATTATAACACAGGATATATTCACTCAGTATTAGAATAAAAATTATTTTATGTAACTGCCCATTGGTACACTGTATAGATGTACTATAACTTAACTATTTTCTCATCATTAGATGTATATTTTGGTTGTTTCCAGGTGGCTGTTTTTAAAAAAATGGATAGATGGACAGTAAACGAACTTCATTTGAACAGGGTTTCAGTTTATATGTTTCTGAATGTTTTCTGTATCAGCATGTGAAGCAAAATCCAAGACCATGTCTGTAATTATAATGTGTTGATAATTCAATTTATTATTGAAAGTGCCCCTGAGCCTCAGGAGAGATTATTACTCATCCTTTGAATACACTCTTCATTTAAGAAGGAGCCAGCTGTGGCCTCCAACTTTATTATCATGAACATCCATGTATGGACTTCTAGAAAGTCAGCACTGGAAGGAATATCAGAGAATCACTGAGTCCTTCCCCTTCCTTTTACATAAGGGAAAATTATGCCTAGGGTCATAGAACTTATCGATGAGGCTGGGACTAGAATATGCTTTGGTGCTTTTTCTATCACACCATACTGTGGAAATGGATGCCATGTCCTCTTGCTAGGAATACAACAAGGCATGATGAATAATCTCTGATTTCTAGGAACTTTGTCCAGTGGGTAGACGGAATCCCACAGAGTGATGAATGGCAGTGTCAGGTGGTATCAGCTGAGTGCCAGGTAGCTGCTGTAGGCAGGTAGAGCGGAGGGAATTCAGAGGGGAAGTCAGCTCCAGTGACCAAGGAGTCAGGGAAGGCTGCTTGAAGGAGAGGGGACTTAGACAAGTGGAGAGTAGAGAGCCAGGAATTCCAGACTTGCAGGGTTAAGAGAGGAGGTATGGAGGCAGGTGGTGTTGAGCCCTGGCCTGTTCATTGACGGTGGACTGTTTCACCAAGGAGAAGATTTCAAGTCAAACTGCTGGCAGGCTGGGTTGGGACCACATTGAAGAGGGCTTGGAATGCTAAGTTAAGGAATTTAGACTTTATGCTGTTGTCAGTTAGGAGCTATTAAAGATTAGGGTGGGGTGATATGTGCAAAGCTGATGGAAGATAGACCGGAGAGAAGGAAGGGTGCGGGAACGGACACCTGTTTAGATGTTTTGCCAATATCCAGAAACAGGATTGTGAATATTGAATTAATGTTATCTGTAAGATTGAAAAGGAGGTGATAGATTGGAGGGATGTTCACTCATTCTTTCAGTAAGCTTTATTAAACTTCTGTTAGGCCCTGGGCCTAGTTCTTGTGAATACTCAAGCAGCTCCGTCCAGTGATTATAATCCAGCACATGTTAAATGCAGTCATAGAGGTGTGTAAAAGAAACAGTGGCTCACAGAGGAGGGAGTTTCAGTAACTAATAATGTGGGAACGAAGGGAAGAATTTGGTCATTAACAAAGTGGGGAAGAAAGGCATTTTGAGCTTGAATGAAGTGCCAGTGGTAGCCTCACTGAAAGATAGAAAAGTCTGAAGGGAGATGTGGCTTTAGGGGAAAGGTGATGGATTCCCTTTATGCCATCTCAAGTGAGAGAGAACAGTCTGACATCAGGGTAGAGATATCCACAGATAGTTGGAGATGTCACTGATCTGATTGAATGTTATAGGAGCTCTTGACTCAGGGATCTTGAATTTTAAAAGCCACCATTGCTTGTTTCAGTCCGACCAGAATTTGACTTAGGGTTGGAGTCAAACTAAAAATATTAATTGGTGAAAGATGAGACAACGGTGGGCTTTGGAGTCTTCTCCCCAGATGACTAGGTGTCTGCTTTCTAGAGGCTTAGGGCTAGTCAGAGCCTTAGCATGATGCTGCAGCTGGGAGGTTGCACACTGTGGATCAGGAAAGACTGAGGGAACCATTAAGTTCTGCTTCCAGAAGGGACAGGGTTTAGGTGCAGACAGAGGATGGCATGGAGACACTTGAGCCTGTCTCATCAAAGGAAGGAGTATAAGGCATACTCTTGCCCATAGCTTAGTCCTATGCTTGCTGGAGATGGAGCCACTGGGCTGCTCATTTTGGCTCCAGCACAGGCTTGTCAACTTTGGGCCAGTCCTGTCCTTCTTTGTATCTCACTGTCCTTGTCTGCCTGACTGGGTAGAAGGAAATGTCTGGACCTTGGAAAGGAAAATGCTAGAATTCTTCAGCTGCAAACCACTTGTGGCACCTGAAACAGAATTTTGACCAATACTTTGCTAGGTAGATTTTAATTGTATGGCCTCTCTTATAGGTGATATTAACTACCAGGAATTTGCTAAAAGACTCTGGGGTGACATCTACTTCAACCCCAAGACGTAAGTAGATTGTGGGAAGTGACTCTCTAGAGGGGTGATCCATTTTCCCAGTAAGTGAGGGCAGACAGAGAACGAGTTCCTAAGATTAAAACCTATGTTTTTCTTAGCCATGAACTACCATCTTTCCTCCTCAAAGTGGGCTGGCTTTATGAGTTCTAACAGGATGAGAGGCTGTTTCTCTTGAGGTCTTCACAGCTCAGCTCAGGCATGCCGGAGAATCATACCATAGGCCGTCACAGAATCTCTCTGGAAATGTTATGCTCACACACACATTCCTTCCCTTTGGCCCTGCTCAGATTCATAACTTGGGAGATACACCATTGGGGTCAGTGACAGTCTCCCCTCCCTCATGGATTACCCTCACTCTTTTTTTTCCTCCTTAGGCGAAAGTTCACAAAGAAGGCCCCCACCAGCAGCTCCCAGAGGAGCTTCGTGGAGTTTATCTTGGAGCCCCTTTATAAGATCCTCGCTCAGGTGAGTGTCACACCAGCTGGTTCAGGTCTGCCCTTTAAGCACAAGGTAGAAAAGCTGGCGAACTTAGACTTCCCCCGCCCTTGAGCCTGCTCAGTTTTGTGTTACTAAATATGAGGGTGATTGGTTACCAGTCTCCTGCATCTAGAACACTGCAGTCCTCTATGTGCTATTGAATTTGGAGTAAAGGGAGAAGGTACAAAAGACAGAAAAGGCACAACCTAGAGAAATTTTGTGCAGAGATTTTGACTATTCAAAAGAATGTGATACTTGAGAACTAATAATTTCAGTTATGGGCATTTAAATTACAGCTGTAATTGTGAAAGTCCCCTAGGTTCTCTCTATATATGTTTGTTATAGCATTATTTATAACAACTGGAAAAGAAAAAAACTGGAAATAAGTTAAATGTTCATCAATGAGGATCTGATTAAATGAATTATGGTTCATTCCATAAAATGAAGTATTTTCCAGTCGTTGGAAGAATGGCTGTCTGAGCTTGGCTTTAGTGACTGTTCTCAGCATGTATGTGTGTGATGTTTGTCAGATTGAAAAGGGTGCATCAGACAGTGGTAAGGATGTAGTTAAACATGTGAGATGCTCCAGAGAGAAGAGTATAATTTTGCATTTGTATGAATTCATGTTGTACAGGAATTTTCATATAGACCTTTCTCCCAAGACATTATAAAATATGCAAGTGTTTAATAAGCACTGTCCACAGGGAACACACACACATACACAGAATGTGTGTGGCCATTCCAGCTGACAAAATAGTAAAACATAGCAACAAGACAAAATAACATGATTAAAATTTGTTAGTGCTGGGGCTGGCCCCGTGGCCGAGTGGTTAAGTTCGCACGCTCCGCTGCAAGCGGCCCAGTGTTTCGTTGGTTCGAATCCTGGGCGTGGACATGGCACTGCTCGTCAGACCACGCTGAGGCAGCGTCCCACATGCCACAACTAGAAGGACCCACAACGAAGAATATACAACTATGTACTGGGGGGCTTTGGGGAGAAAAAGGAAAAAATAAAATCTTTAAAAAAAAAAAAAATTTGTTAGTGCTGAAAACAGTATCTTGTGTCAGACCGGAATGGATTAATATAAGAAATTTATGGAGTCTGTCTCAGAGGGACCTTGCATCTGCTGAGGGTGATTTAGCTTGGCCCTGCCCTCACAGTAGAGGGACTGCTAGGTGACCTTTTTTGGTGCCTTCCTGTGGAGTGATCCTCTAAATCTGAGAAGTGTCTACATAGGGAGGAGAAAGGGATTTCCTGAGTGGGATGAGATGCTGCTTTTCAGACACCAGGGGGCAGCACTGACAGCAGTCCATCTGAGAGTGCCAGGTTTATTGTTGGTGTGGGCATTTAACTAAGCCTACCCACCCAGGGTTTGTTTGAAGGGTTGGTACCAAAGATTTCCTTGAAGCCAAATTGTCCTTGTCAAGAGCTCTCTCTGTAGAAGAGAACCTAGTGCAGGGACCCTTCCAGTTGCCCTTCGGCCCTCCCTTGTCCTCCTCTGTAACACCACACTGGGGCTATCACTGCAGCTAACATGGTGTCTGGTACCATCACAGGTTGTGGGTGATGTGGACACCAGCCTCCCAAGGACCCTGGATGAACTTGGCATCCACCTAACCAAGGAAGAGCTGAAGCTGAACATCCGCCCCCTGCTCAGGCTGGTCTGCAAAAAGTTCTTTGGCGAGTTCACAGGTAATAAAGAATCCATGGCCCCCTTAACATCATCTCATCATCATGTCCCGCCACATGCGCCATAGGGAACTTTTCCTTACCCCATATTGGTATTCAGAGATCTGAGGTCTTTTAAATAAACAAATCGGCAAACAGAACACTTGGGTTTTTTCCTAGCTTCTTTCCTTAGTTGAATGGTACCAAGAATTCTACCTTGGCAAACAAAAGCAATTAAATTTCCCTTCCAGGAGCAGCATGCAAGTGAAGGAGACAGGGAAGCAGATTTTGAGGTTCTGGTATTTTCCCCAGAGGGCAGTGAGGAAGGTGGGCTCATGGGTGATTTGAATTGTGGGAGAAGCACCAGGCTAGAACTGGGGAGCCTTGGACTGTAGACTCAGATTTCTCTTTCCCCTGAGCTCCTCTCTCCTGTGTTTTAGTTGCACGTGAGGCAGGTGATAGGGTAGAATAAACACCAGACTGGTTGAGAGGAGACCTGAGTCTCCATGCTGCTCTGGCCCTGGCCCTCCCTTGGGGTGACCCTGAGCCAGCCACCAAGTTCTTCTGTGACTAATTTCTTATCTGTAAAATAAGGGAGGAGGAAAAAGTGATGGCTAGGGGCCTTCTCAGCAACCTCTTGATTCTGCATTTGGTGGGTATTGAGTGTCTGAACCCCAAAAGTGCATAATTTTAGTAGTTCATTCTGGCCTGGCCATCAATCTGACATAGGAGATAACAAGTAAAAGCAGACATGCCTGCCCCAAGGTGCTAATGGAGGTTCTTTCTAACATGGCTTATTGGCTGTTAGAAAAAGAGGGTAACTTATTGAGCAGAAATTTGTGCAGTGTTTCTCAAAGGGGAAGAGTAAATTCGGAGATTGTTCTATAAAGAAGAGATGAGGTACTTATTTAGTTCAGTATAAGTGCTTATATTCAATAAAAGGTCATGGATTGATAGAGGTGGATTAAAATTTTTGTCAGCTGAGTTTCAAGGAACCACTGAGACCTGCTTCTTGCTCTTCCCTTGTGTCAGGGTGACTCCAACCTTTTAGCAGCATATTCCCAGGAAACAGGGTATCACTTCCCTCCTAGAATCATAGTACCATAGCTTTTAGAGTGGAAAATCAGTCCCCTCACTTTTAGCTTTCTGATCATCATGAGTGGACCAATAACTCAGCGCTCACTTACCCACGAGAGTGTATAGTAATGGGTTTCTCTTCCTCCACAGGCTTTGTGGACATGTGTGTGCAGCATATCCCTTCTCCAAAGGTGGGCGCCAAGCCCAAGATTGAGCACACCTACACCGGTGGTGTGGACTCCGACCTTGGCGAGGCCATGAGCGACTGTGACCCTGATGTAAGGGAACCTGGCCCCCAGTTCTCTGATTTTTTCCCCTCCTGGATGGGGGCCCTCTTTTCTGGTCATAGAAACAATGCTTTCTTTGCTGTCTTTGCATGCCCCTTCCCGTAACCATAGACAGACCTGAATTCAAAGCCTAATGTTACCACTACTAGTGGTATGATTTTGGGAACGTTATCCATTCTTTCTGAGTCTGAGAGTCTTGCTCTATAAAATGAGGATAATCATATGTATGTGGTTGTTATGAGAGTTAAATAAGATTTAAAAAAGTGTTACGGTTGTGTTTACCATGATGCCTGAGAGATCGTAAAGATTCCAACGAATGGTAGCTAATCTCGTCAGTCCTGGCTTTTAAAAAATCTTCCCCAGCCATTCCTTAGACAATCTAGTTTCTCAGCATAAACTTAAAGCCAGTCAAGAACTGTGAGTTACATCTTTGGAGGAACAAGTTAATTTTGTAATCTTGCAAGTTAACAGTGCCAGTCTGCCATCCTAGACCTGCCTCTCTCCCCATTGCCCTCATTCCCCCAGAAAAAAGGAAAAGAGTTTGTTGGCTATGCCTGTGACATCTGTTAACTAAGCAGGGGGTAGGGCATTTGGAATTTTCCTAGGAGATTGCCATATCTTCCTTTAGGTCTGGGCTGCCTCTTCATAGAGCTTGTGTTGTTGCTATCAAGGCAATGGAGACAGTGGTACTTACTCAAAGAGTATGTGTGGTTGAAGCTGTACTTTATCCCCTCTTCCAGGGTCCCCTGATGTGCCACACTACCAAGATGTACAGCACAGATGATGGAGTTCAGTTTCATGCTTTTGGCCGGGTGCTCAGTGGCACCATCCATGCTGGACAGCCCGTGAAGGTGCTGGGGGAGAACTACACCCTGGAGGATGAGGAAGACTCCCAGATATGCACCGTGGGCCGCCTTT
The DNA here is from genome assembly GCF_021613505.1 of Equus quagga. Lineage (NCBI taxonomy): Eukaryota > Metazoa > Chordata > Mammalia > Perissodactyla > Equidae > Equus > Equus quagga. The sequence continues at coordinate 97,774,237 of NC_060277.1, read as the reverse complement.
GGATCTCCGTGGCCAGGTAATGCCAACCAGAGCCTACAGGGCGTGCCTTGGCCTCTACACTTGAACTCCCCGAGAAGCTGGAAGGGGTGGTCCTGCTTGGAAAACACAGTAGCTGCCTGGCTCCCTACACTAGGGGTTAAGATGACCCTCCCTCAGCAGATCTATCGACTTCTAGTTCTCACCACCCAAAGTTGCTAGGGTCAGAAGGCAGCTGTTCTTGGGATAATGCCAAGACCCTGCCTTTGCATTTTGGATGGATTGTATGAACTTTTGTAGCAGAATTTCTGTTTTTACTCATCTTAATCCTGGGTGCGGACATGGCACCGCTCATCAGGCCTGATCCAAACCGGTGAAACGCTGTCCCCCAGCTTTTCAATTTTCTTCTACCTTCTTGGGAACAGAAGTGGATTTGGAGGAGGGAAAAGGCAGCGTCCCACATAGCACAACCAGAGGGACCTCCAACTAGAATATACAACTGTGTACTGGGGGGGCTTTGGGGAGAAGAAGAAGACGACAAAAAAAAAGAAAAGCTGGGAGAGTTGCAGTATCTTCTGTGGTGCTTTTGGCATCTCCTTACATTCTACCCCTTGGGCAGCATCACCACCATCCAACAGGAATTAGGTTTTCCCATTTTGTCCTCTTATAATACCTTACACTTTTCTTTTATGTCACCCATCAGTTGTGATCACATGTATGTGTGGTTATATGATTGATTGTCTATTGCATCCCTCCACTGCTAGAATGTATCTGTTAGACTCTCCTCTGCTCCTGGCTCAGTGCCTGGCATATAGCGGATGCTGGGTAAAGTTTTATGGAATCAACACTCTGCCCAAGAGTATTGTGCTTATTGCTGCTTATTGGATGTTGCTCCAGGTACCACATTGAGGTGAACCGTGTTCCTGCTGGCAACTGGGTTCTGATTGAAGGTGTTGATCAGCCAATTGTGAAGACTGCGACTATAACTGAACCACGAGGCAATGAGGAGGTAGAGTTTCTGAAGAGGCAACTGGATTGGCTTAAGCTAGAGGGTCACAAGGAACCACAGCACACATGAGCAACAAGCATCAGCACTTGCAGGGGACTAACCCGGAGTCACTGCTGCTTTCTGGTTCCAGGCCTCAGCACAGGCTCAGCCTTCTAGATCTGACTCTGCTGGGTTCTCGCTCTACTTGACTCAGAGGCTAGGAATTAGAGGGAGTTCCTTTTCTTCTTTTCCTCCTCTCTTTGTTTTGCCAAAATACACGGCAATAAATGGCCCTTCATGTTGCCTCCAAGCACCACCATGGGTCGTGGGTGGGGAGGTCCTCACCTCCTCTCTGACGCGTGCACCTTTTGTGCCTGCTCAGGCCAGGTGCCCTCACTGTTGTGCGTTTTCTATCTCAGGCTCAGATTTTCCGGCCCTTGAAGTTCAACACCACGTCTGTTATCAAGATTGCTGTGGAGCCAGTCAACCCCTCAGAGCTGCCCAAGATGCTGGACGGTCTGCGCAAGGTCAACAAGAGCTATCCGTCCCTCACCACCAAGGTATGTCTGCAGCAGCAGCCAAGCCTCGCTTGCCCCAGCTGACTGGTCCTTGCGTCCATCAGGCATCTCTCATCTGCTGCTTCTGGAAACTGTATCAGGAGCTAATCCCTGTCTTTTACTGTCATTTGAAGGCAGGATGAGACCCATGTTTGTGTGTGTGGATGTGTGCATGCATGTGCATCTTCCACAAGTATCTTTGGATAAGATAGAGATGTTCCTTGGAGAGTACACTTTGAATTGATTTTCCAGAAAATATAGAGGGAAAAGTGACTCACTCTGATCCTTGTAAACTTTGAGCCTGCCAGCATACCATTCTGAGTAGTTGGACGTAAAGAGTTCCTTTATGTCCACAGACATAGGGCACGGTTGTCCCTTAATGGCTAAGATGGGAATGAAATTGGTGCCCTTACACCCAGTAGCACAGTGCGGAGTGGTCCAGATGTCTTGAGGACTGACTCATAAGCCACTCTCCCCACCAATTCTTCCTGAAGAGGCTGGAACTGATGCTGAGCAATGGCTGTTTCTGATAGTGGATTCAGGCACCTCCTCCTGGGTTCTAGCTTTGATTCTGTTTCTGTCTGCTGTTGCTGGCACAAGAGAGTCCAGGCTTTGACCACCAGGGCTCTTGTGTTTCAGGTGGAAGAATCTGGCGAGCATGTGATTCTGGGTACTGGGGAGCTCTACCTGGACTGTGTGATGCATGATTTGCGGAAGATGTACTCAGAGATAGACATCAAGGTAAAGCCCCTTCCTTTAGCGCCTGCATGGCCTGGAGCTTGGCTGATAGCTCGAGACTGATTTTACAAGCAACCAAACCCTTGATTCCCCTGGAAGGTCCAAGGGTAGAGGAGTGCACAATGCTGGGAGGTCTATTTGGGAAAAGCATGATCTCTTGCTACCTATATAGGATGGTATTTGAGATCTGGTTTGGCTCCTTCTGCTGGTTTATTCTCAATGTCATACGTGTAAAGTCGAGGTGCTCAATCCAGAGTTATTCTTGGTCTTTTGTTAGGAAAACAGCTGCACAAAAGTTACCCCTTTTGGGGAGTAGGGCTCAGAGTGGATGATCTCAAGGAGAGAGTGGGAGCTGGCTCTGCTGGATTCATTGTCAAGTCTTGATATAGCCCTTGAGTTAAACTGCCCATTGCATGGCATCAGTCTCTCAGTTGATACACACATTTTCTCGAAGGCCCTGTGGTGGGAATGAATACCCTCGTGTACCACTCTTAGTCTCTTACTGATGTGCCCAGGACTGGTGCTATAGAAGAGACTGGGTTTCCCGGTAGCAAGCCACCTGGGAGCTTCGGGAAGGAGCTCCTGACATCATGGGTTGAGAATGGAACAAGTACTCTCCAGTCAGTCTCTAGTGTCAGTTCTGACAGACCCTCAGGATTTGTTCGGTGGAACAGCTGAACGGATGTTGAAAGATAACCTTGGGGGACTATGATTTAGGTCCGGATTTGATCCCCACTTACTCTCAGCTCAGGAACATAAATTCTGGTTTCTTAGTGATGGTGTGGACTTTCAGCCTGCTGTACTTGGCACTAATGTGATTAAGACAGAAGGGGATGGGGCCGGCCCCATGGCCGAGTGGTTAAGTTCGCGCGCTCCGCTGCAGGCAGCCCAGTGTTTCACCGGTTCAAATCCTGGGTGCAGACATGGCACCACTCATGGAGTCACGCTGAGGCAGCGTCCCACATGCCACAACTAGAAGGAGCCACAACTAAGAATATACAACTATGTACCGGGGGGCTTTGGGGAGAAAAAGGAAAAAAATAAAATCTTTAAAAAAAAAAAGACAGAAGGGGTTCTCACAGAGGTAGTGTCAGGGGAACCTCAGAATTCCCTTTGGCAGAGGGTTTTCTTTCCAGTAAAATTAGACCCTGCCTAACAATTTATTTTGTTTCCCAGGTGGCTGACCCTGTTGTCACGTTTTGTGAGACGGTGGTGGAAACCTCCTCCCTCAAGTGCTTTGCTGAAACGCCCAATAAGAAGTAAGCTGGGGGTCATAGTGACCCTGGGACTGATATGGGACACTCTCCCCTCCCCCCAGCTCCACTCCAATCACAAGCTCTGTGAACATAGAGACCCCTGAGTCTTGGGATAGAAGTGCTTAGGACACTTGAGCTTTACCCCAGCCCTCTCGTCCCTGTGCCTTTGGACATGATGCTGTGGAATTCTTTGCCTCAGGTACTCCCAGGATTGGTTTTGGAATTGCCACTCCTCTCTATATAATATGCCTATCTTAAAATTTTGCCCTAGGGTCAAGCCTGGTGGTGTAGTGGTTAAGTTCGTGCCCTCTGCTTCAGTGGCCCAGGGTTCGGAGGTTCGGATCCCAGGTGCAGACCTAGCACCGCTTGTGAAGCCATGCTGTGGCAGGATCCCACATAAAATAGAGGAAGATTGGCACAGATGTTAGCTCAGTGACAATCTTCCTCAAGCAAAAAGAGGAAGATTGGCAACAGATGTTAGCTCAGGGCCAATCTTCCTCAAATAAATAAATAAATAAAATTTTTTTTTTTGCCCTAACAGCAATCCTGCTGTTTTACTGTTTAATATGCTGATACCATTTAAAGCTTTAAAAATATATATACATATTTTTTTGCCCCAAACTTTACTTTCTTAAAGAGTGGTTCAGATGAAAGAAAACAGAAGATGAGCCCTTTTTGCTCCACTCTACCCCTGTAACTTTCACTGATGTCACTGCCTAGCTGTTTTCTCTGTCACCCTTTTCTTAAAAGTGCCCCTTCTACTAGTCCTGTTGACCCTCCTCATTACTCATTTCCTTTCTGACTAGGAACAAGATCACCATGATTGCTGAGCCTCTTGAGAAGGGCCTTGCTGAGGACATTGAGAACGAGGTGGTCCAGATCACATGGAACAGGTAAGAACACAGCTCTGATTCCAGGACTGAATGGAGATGGGCACCACAGCTTCCCTGCCAGGTCTCTAATACCACACATCCTTCTAGAAAGTAATTTGGTGTCCCCCCTTTGCTGTTGCACTGGGCCTAGCATGGGTAGGCTGAGGTGACTGTCTTCCAGAAAGGCAGAGTCTGTGGCCCCAGGAGCCAGCAATCACAGAGCTGTCTGACACCCCCATTTTCTCCTCCTTCCCCCAGGAAGAAGCTGGGAGAGTTCTTCCAGACCAAGTACGATTGGGATCTGCTGGCTGCCCGTTCCATCTGGGCTTTTGGCCCTGATGCTACTGGCCCCAACATCCTGGTGGATGATACCCTGCCCTCTGAGGTACAGCAGAACTGATAGGAGCCTTGTGGCAGTTTCGTAGCTCTTGAGTGGAAGAAACTACAAAGTGTTCTTTTCCCAAAAGTATTTTCTGTCTTCTGGTGAAGGAGAGTCCTCTTACTGGTGCACCTACCTTTTTGTCCATTTAAACTCTTTGGCTGTTGCCCCAGTCACTGCTAAGGGGCCTTCATGTTTCATGCAGGTGGACAAGGCTCTTCTTGGCTCAGTGAAGGACAGCATCGTTCAAGGTTTCCAGTGGGGAACCAGGGAGGGGCCCCTCTGTGATGAGTGTAAGTGCAGCAGCGCCTCGGTCCCCTCCACCCCAGTCCTCTAGCGTCCTTGCACCCACGTGTGTGAGAGGGGGTGGGCTCATCTTTGGGACCTGGCAGGAGAAGCAGCTGGGGACACACAGAGCCTTCCCATGTCCTGGGCCAGTTTCCTCTCTTCTCCCTCCCCCCGATCCTGGTGCTACCACTTAGTGTATCCTGGAAATGAAGTCATTTCTAGACTGATATTTGCTCCTTGTTCTTGACAAGGAATGTGTGTGAGGAGAGGTATCAAGAGGAGCGTGGGATTGGAGTGGTTCACAGACCAGGATTGGACCTAATGGGAACAAATGTGCAATTCCCAGAACTTATTCTACATCCATAAATAATTAAATATCGGAAAGAAGCACATAAACTTCTAAGGAATCTTTGTGATGTCTGAGCATGGCCTGAAACCAACAGCATATGCTTACCTTCTGACCTCTGCTACACGCCTTGTACAGTCTATTAGAACACCCATCTGCAGGGAGATCTTGTACCATCTCTTTTGTGACCATAAGACAGCCGCAGTGCTGCAAGAGGCTCCTTGCTGCTCTGCCTGTGGGCCCTTGACTGGCACCAGAACCACTCCTCAGTCAGCTGCCCCATCTCCTTTTCAGTGATTCGAAATGTCAAGTTTAAGATCCTGGATGCAGTGGTTGCTCAGGAGCCCCTGCACCGGGGCGGAGGCCAGATCATCCCCACAGCCAGGAGAGTTGTCTATTCTGCCTTCCTCATGGTAAGCGAGCAGGGCAAGCCTGCTCCAGAGCATGAAGTGGGGCCTCGAGACTACAGACCCCCAGCCTTCCTTTGATCCAGGTTCTCGGTCTCAGCCTTTGCCAAGCTGAGGAAGCCTCCTTGCTCTGTTGTAGGCCACTCCTCGTCTGATGGAGCCTTACTACTTCGTGGAGGTCCAGGCTCCTGCAGATTGTGTCTCTGCTGTTTATACTGTCCTGGCCAGGCGCAGGTGAGCAGCCCCAGGCATGTTAGGGTGTGTGCAGAGGACAAGAGCAGAGGAAGAAGTAACTGGCTACTGCAGGGAAGAGGAGATTGGTCTTCCCCACACACTCCACTTCTGAAACATAGGGAGCTGATTTCTCAGAATGAAGTAGGAAAGGAATGAGCCAATCCCCAGCTTTCCCCAAATTAAAATTTGAGATTCCTTCTTGGTCCCCCCTCCTCGGAGAGCTCCTAGGGAAAGTACTGAAGCGTGTCAATGGTGGGAATGTCTATAGGGCCTTGTCCCATCAGTGTTCCCACTCTTGCCCAGAGGTCACTGCCCCTTTGACTTCATAGGGAACTACACTGCGAGCGCCAAGCCTTTTCTGCCCTCCCTAGCGCATTTGTGCTTATTCTTTGTTTGATGATAACTCTGGGTTGGGGTACGTTTGGGGGCAGATTGCTTCTCTGCTTTTAGCCTGTGTAGGTAGGGACTCAGCCTGTTTTTCTCTCTCAGGGGGCATGTGACTCAGGATGCACCCATCCCAGGCTCCCCTCTCTACACCATCAAAGCTTTCATCCCAGCCATCGACTCTTTTGGCTTTGAGACTGATCTGCGGACTCATACCCAGGGGCAGGCCTTTTCCTTGTCTGTCTTCCACCATTGGCAGGTGAGAAAAAGGGGCAGGCTGGCCAGCTTGGCCTCCCTCCTGTACAAAACCAATCCCCTCTGACCTGTTCCCCTTCCAAGTCCCAAGTGAGATTTCCAATATCCTAGAGAAGAGTCCTGCTTCCAGGCCTGAATGCTCTGGGGAGCCTGCTTGCACCATCTGAAACCCCTTTCTTTGCCTTTCAGATTGTTCCTGGTGATCCTCTGGACAAGAGCATTGTCATCCGCCCCTTGGAGCCACAGCCAGCTCCTCACCTGGCCCGGGAATTCATGATCAAAACCCGTCGTAGGAAGGTCTGTGTCCTTCAGGCCCATTGCCACCTCTCAGCCCTCTCCTGTTGAGACCCCTCTTCATTTCTTCCTTTTGGACCCTTCTCCCAAAGACTGAGAGCAGTTTACTGTACAGTGTAGAGAGATGCGATCTGTACGGGTCTCAGGCAACCATACCTGGCACCCAGTCTGGCTGGAAAAGAGAGCCTTCCCCTCTCCTGTGACGATACCCTAAGGCAGGGCTCCTGAAATAGCTTGGCTGACATTCTGCCCCCCACCAGCCTCCCACTCAAGCACAGTCAGCCACCACATAGGGTTCATTCTTGCATTTGCTCCCACTCTCTGCAGGGCCTGAGTGAAGACGTGAGCATCAGCAAGTTCTTCGATGATCCTATGTTGCTGGAGCTCGCCAAGCAGGATGTTGTGCTCAATTACCCCATGTGAGTGCCGGGACTCCTGGCAGCTCCTGCTCCCTACATTGGGCTGCGTACTGGACTTGAAGCTGAGACCTGATGTAACTTGGACTCCACGTTGTCAGAGAGCGTCTGGTTGCTGCTCTGGCTATCTTTAACGACCCAAGAGCCTCCAACCAGTGAAGGAGGAGAATTTGGCCTCCTAGCTCCTTCTGTGGCCTCTGCCTGGCTCCATTCCCAGGGAACATAGAGGAGCTTGGGCTCAGGGAGGGAGAAGGGGATGAAAGTGTTTAACCCCAAGGGGCCATGTCTTCAGAATTTACGTGGAATTTTTTTTTTTTTTTTTAACAAATTTGACCTTAAACGTGGTTTATAAGCAAAAAGAACATTCTGACCTCTGCCTTTCTCTGTTCCTTTCATCCCCACCCCTCCACCCGCTTTCCTCCAGCAGTCTAGTCCTGGTACTTGCGTTCTGGATATATGTCGTCTCCCATGAGGCTTCACTGTCTCTGCTCCCAGCTGCAGCCTTCTTCCTGCCTCAGTCCCCAGGGAGGCAGCCTGTGGTGGAAGGAATGCCTGCCTCTTCATTCAGTGTTCCCATGAGCACTGAGGCCTCTTTACTGCTCCACCCTCCCACCCCCTCTCCCGGCGTCTGTCCTCTGTACCAGCTTCTGGGTGTGAGGTGTTGGGTTTCTGGGACCAGAGGTCTACTGTACCTCCTGTGTCCCCTAAGAGTCTCTCTTGTCGTCATCGTCCCGTCCCCCCCCCCCCCGGCTCAGAGTTGGGGGCCAGAACTCTTTGGTCTCTAGCCCTTTGCTGTAAGTCCTTTCACCAGCCACTACCAATCCTTTACTCTGCCCTCCCTCATGTGGAGAAGAAACCGTTGATTTTCCTCAAAACTACTTTATTAGGAGCATACCAGGGATTGATTTAAGAGGGTCTGACTGCCCCAGGCCCTATAGGACTCCTACTTCTCCCCGGCATCCTGTGCTGTTCTCTTGATGTAGTCTCTGTACATTGTGTACACAGCACCTGTGTGAGAGAGAAGGAAAAATGCCCCATGACACTGTATCTTCCACCCATCCTCTGGCTCTCCCAGGTGTCCCAGAGGAGAGTGACAACTGCAGAGTCCCAGGGGTCCAACTCAAGCCGTTCCCCTGAGAGTCCAGCTGCCCTGCTCATCTTTCTGCCCTAGGTCTCAGCAGCTGCTACAAGCACCTGACCACACAGCCTGGGGAACACCCCGTCTGACAGTTCACAAAGCACTTTCATGTATATCATCTATCTGAGAAACCTCACAGCAACCTGTGAGGTAGACAAGCCAGGTGTGGTTATCATCATGTTAGATGTAGGGAAACCGACGCTCAGAGAAAGGGATTTGTCCACTGTCACACAGCTAGTAAGTAGCTGTTTGCCTTTTGATCCAGAGAGAAAGAGAAATTCAGCCTATGTTCTGCTGTGTGATTTTTCACACCTCTAGGACAGACTGTTCATGAAACAAACTGTGTACCATCCCCACAGGTCTGGGGCAAGAAACTAAACAGGGAACCCTAAAAATCTCTTGGTATGAGAGCTTCACCAAGGACTTGATGAGGAGTCCAGCTTAGGGGACAGGGACTGAAATTATGGACCCTTAACTCTTGGGACTCACAGCCTGATTTTGCATAGTCAGTTTTGCCCTCATTGTCCTGTGACCGCAGCAGATACTCACCCAGCATGATGGCGCCCACAGCACAGGCCTGTGCTGCCACTCGGGTGTGAATCAGGTGTATGGACATCTTGGTGGAACCACGAGCTTTTAGCCGGTAAATCCTGTATGCTGCCACCACCAGGCAGCCTCCTAAGCCTGTAGGCAGAGAACATGACCCTTGGGCTTCAGTCACCAAGCACATCACTCTCCTGATAAGAGACACCTCACTAGGCAGGCTGGGCATCTAGATAAACAGCTGCTTTCCTGCTATGCCATGGGGAGGGTGAAAGGGGGGGACTGTCATTAGAATATTGAGTTGTTTCCTCTCAGTGGCGTTTTCAAAGTGGCTTCCTCCCTCCAATGACTTCCCTCCTTCATATACAAATAGTCCGTCATCTGACTCCCCCAAGCCCATTAGCTCTGCCTAGGGTACTTCTCTGACCACTGCTGGCTCCCACAGCTGTTTTCCTGCTCTTCCAGGGCCTTGAGAAAGGAAGACCTGAGAGACCCCAAACTACTTCCCATCCTGATGCTGGCGGTGGTGCCCAAGTTGCCCTGTATCCCGTGTACTGGGTTGGACACCACCTCCACCCATCCAGACTCTCATCGTCAGGGGTTATCCCTTTGTCCCTTGGCATCTTTGCCATTGGTTCACTACTCTTCTAGCTGTTGATTGTTCAGAGGCTAGGACCACTTGAGTTCTCTGCTTCCTTTTTTCAAAGGAATAGGAGCCATGTTCTTTCTGAGACAAGGCCCCCTTCCTCACCCCTCATTCCGTTCCCACTTACCTATAGGCACCAGCGGAGACTCCCTGGTCTTCCTCAGGAACTTTTCAGACACGCTGTCTTCGCCCTCAGGTGGTACCCACCAGCCTTTGTTACCAGACATGATCCTGCCCCCAGATGTTAACAGCTGGGGCTCCTAGGCTTCAGCCCAGTCCTGGAAGGAGGCACCCCACAATAAGAACTCTGATTCTCCTCAGTCAGGAGTGGAAAGAAGAATGTTGCCTGCTAAGACCCTCTCTTACCATGCCCAACACAGCCGCTACTTGAAAAGATGTCCCAGGTGTCCTATCAGAAGGCTGGACCACTAGCGCCATTTCTCCATCTCTTCTTCCTAACATCTGCCTCTTGCCTAGCTCATTCTGACTTCGCTGTTTTCTCTACTTCCCCCTCTTCCATCTGCATCCCTATGAGTGTGATCCTTGGGCCAAGGAAAACAGCTGGAAAAACCAACAGATGAGGGTGGGAGGAACAGGTCTTGAGCCTTAGCACTCCCACTGGCCTTGCGTCTGTGACAGTTGCTCCTAAGGGAGCTACAGAGCAGAATCTGGCCCCAGGGAGCCGGAGCCATCCCAGACAGTGTTAAAGCACTGGTTACCGAATCACCAGAGCCAGAGATTAAAGTGATTGGACATTGGTTTGTGTATAATTTAGCATAGATTTTGGACATTAATACTAACAGGACAAATTCTGGTCCCTGAGCTGCTACCCTGTTTCCAGGTCCATCTCTTGCCAGATTCTTTACAATCTGGCCATCCCCCTGCTTCCATCCCTGGGCTGGTGATGCTTATCACTCTATTTGCTAACCCCTTAAATGTCTGCTCTGATCGCAAACTAGACCGAGTCCCAGAGTCCTGGTCTTTAGACCAGAAGTTCTGCCTGTGGGCTGCCTTCTAACTCTAAGCATGAGACACTCCCTGCTTGAGGCAACTTCTATTCCTAGATGCCCCTCCTTCTCTCCTTGAGGAGCGAGGACTGTTGGCCCCACAGGTCCTCAGCATGCTGGTGCTTACCCTAGGAGATGGCTAGAAAAGTGGAGTGCGAGCAGCCGGGCCAGGGCTCAGCATCTGCTGTTTTGAACCAGCCAAGAGCTAAGATGGAGCTGCCACTGTAGGGTCAGGGAAGCAGTGACAGGCTTTATGGAGACTTTGAAGTTAGGAATGGAGAGGGGAGGAGATAGGACAGGGCATTAGTCTTAACCCCCCATCTGCTGAGTTCCAGGCTGGAGCTCTAAGCTCTGGAAAGTAACAAAAGACCAGATGGAGGGGAGCCCTTAACTAGATTCAATCTTTTAATTCCCACAGACGTAAGTGGCTGGATCAGAGATGGACTTCATGTGGAAAGCTGAGGTGGGAATATAGAGGCGAGAGTGGGTAGAGATCCTGGGTTCTTCCCCAAGTTAAACTGTCTCAAATACTCTTATGAACAATGTGGGATATAAATAAAATGCCCCGAATGTGGGAGGCAGGCTCTCTGGTCTAGGTGTTGATCTCTTCAAGAATGTTTCTAGACCAAGGAGATTTATTCAAGAGTTTGAAACAACTGGGACTTCCCTCACATCTCCAGAGCTCTTTACACTGCCTGTGGAGGTGATGCTCACTCAGGTGACAGAGATAACAGTGACCAGCATTCATGCCTATTCTGTGCCAGGTATTTGCATTCAGACTTTTCAACTATTCTGTATAGCATGAAGTAGTTTTTTCATAGACAAGGGAACTGAACTTCCAAGAGGCTAAATATCTTATCCAAGGGTACATGGCTTGTAAATGGCAGTGTCATGATCCGTACCTGGGTCTGGCTGGCTCCGAAGTTTGTACTTCTAGCCTGCTCCCCAGGGGGCTGGCCAAGCTCAAACCCTCTCCAGATCGATGCTAGAGCTTAGGAGTGCTCTTCAATCACGGTGCCCTTGATTAGAGAAGAAAAAGAAAATACCGTCTTGCTGAACAAGTAGAGAAAGATGTAGATGCACTATGGAGAGTCCCACTCCATCCCAGGCCTTTGTTCCTTCCCTAGATGACTCTCAACCCCTCGTGTCTGTCCTAAAGGGGCTCTTCAGCACTGGAAATTTGTCCAGCAGCTGATGTCTCTCTTTTCTCTGCCCGGCACTCACTGCTCTAGGAGGAGACCCAGGGTCACAGCAATTCCCCAGGGCCTTCACATATCCCCAGCGTCCATGGGAACTCTCCTCCCAGTCATTCACACACACTCTCCTGTGCTGCCTCTCCTGGTCCCAACTGTGGCCTGAACTCTCAAGAGATGGATGGGGGGTGAGAGAAGGGAGGATAGAAATATCTGAATGAGACAGGGCAAGAATCAGGATCAACTCCAAGGCCTTTGGGGAACTGAGGCCAAGCTATGGAAAGCAAAGTTCAGCTTCTTTTTGTTGCGATTATGTTGATGCTCCCACAGCATCTCAGCCCAGAACTGAGGAAATAATAATAGTTGCTGTAATTTACTGAGCACCTATGGGCCAAGAATTGTGCTAATTGCTTTAAATATTTAAATAAATAAATTTTATTTTATTTATTAAATTTTATTTAGTCCTCAGACCTCTATGAGGTAGGTGCTATTATTATTCCCGTTTCACAGATGAAAACTGAGGCTTCAGTTAAATGTCTTACTTAAGGTCATAGTAAGTGACAGAAAGAAAAAAGTACCAGACTTCTAGCCATTTCTAAAATCATCTCTCACTACTCTGGACTAATGGGAGAATGACTGTGAAGTGGAAAAGTCTTAAAATAGAAGAAATAAATTTTTTTTATTTAAAAAATTTCTGAGAACACACAGTAACTAAAACTTCAAGGAAAAGATTTCTGTAGAGTCCTGCTTTAGTAAACAGATAAGATAAAGTATGATAACATCATTTTTGTTAATATGCCAAGTTTTTAATAGTTTTTTTGATTTAAGCATTTCTACATTAGTAATTTGCTTAGTAAACCTCTTTTTCTTCCAGATCAAGTCACACTAAAAGAAATTCTAATTTAGAGAGGTCTAATTGAGTGATGCAGACAGACTTAATGGATCCAGAGTGTAGGTGAGCGTCAGACATGGAGTCAGTTAGCTGCACCACTGACCACTCTCTAAATACTTGGTCTTATGCCACCCAGCCTCTTTCGAATCTATATTGTCATCTGTAAAACGGAGGTAGCATCTACCCAGAGGATCGTTGTAAGGGTTAAAGACAATGCTTGTTAGAATTCCCCTGCACACTGCCTGCCTCTCCCTCCAGAAGGAGCCAGTGGCCGGCGAGGGGGAGCAGGCTGGGGAAGAAGTGGAAAGTCCCTGACAACAGATGGGAAAGTTACCATGTTGTGGGTGGTCCTGAATTCAGCACACCCTTCCTTGTCCCTCTCCTACTCTCTCCTCCTTGTTGGGCTTCCTGGCCCTAACTGGAAACTTCAGGCTGTTCTCTCTATGGTGTTGGAGGAGGAGAACGGGTGGGGGAAGGAGGGGGCTAGAACTTGAAGCTCTACACAGTCTAAGGCACAGCTGTGCTATATATAGCCCAAGGGAGCTCAGTGACCAGACAGGGGAAGGGAGGGATGTGCAGCTTTTGCCTTGAGCTGAGAAGCACTGCGAGTGAGGGGATGATGAAGAATAAACTGGACAAGGAACAGAGGATGCTGAGAGTTGGGGCTGGAATGGGAAGGACCCAGGCTGAAGGGCTGAGGGGAATCACGGGGGAGAAAATGTTAGGCTATCTAATAGTATCTCAGGGACTTGAGGGGTAAAGAGTGGGGTAACAGGAACAGGCAGGGGCAGTGGAAGTTTCCAGATGACATGGCTAGGCTAAGGCAGCCTCTAGACAGTGCCTGGGGTGGGGAGGGTGGGAGGTCCCCTCTCCTTCTAAAAACAGGCACTGGGTTCCAAGGACTTTGCAGCATTTGTCCAAGGACAGCCCTGAGAGCCACAGGCCTGGCTTTGGTACCCACTAATCTTTCTGGGGAGACTGCTCACATATTTTAAAAGATTCTAAGAGGGTGTGGATAACAGCAGTTAGAAGGCTGAATCAGACTGTGGTGGTGCTGACATAGAGTCATGTCTTGTGAGGGAACAGTTTTGAATTTGGGAAGACACCAGTACGGACCCCTGTCTCAGATGACCAGTGCATGCTCCAGAGATTTGAAATGTTTTGCTAAGGTTCTAGTTAAGGTGCTTTTGCATACCCAAAAGGCTTCCTTTTAGGCTTCCTCTAAAGTACACTATGGGAGGGGAATAATGTCTTGAGACCCTACAAGGTTTAGACACTTTACATACTTTCTTTAATCTTCACAACAGCCTCAACAGGTAGATCTCATTATCCCCATTTTACAGATGAGGAAACCAATGGCTCAGAGAGGTTAAGAACAGCCTGATCACACAGCAAGTAAATGGCTGAGCTATCCAACCAATAATGATAACCACTATAGACCACTTTACAGTGGAAAATTACTGTATAGCAATGTGATTTCATATACAGCACATTCTCACACCATCTTAGAAGTATGAGTAAACAAGAGTGCAAACACCTGGGCAGAGTGGACTTCTGAACCCAGGGCTTCCAGAAATTTAGGACTATACACCTACCCTACTGCTGCTCAGCAAGGCAGGGTAGGTCCTGAGCCAGCATACTGCATTCTGGGCATGGCCAAACGTCTTTGCCAGGTGAGTGGTACCAGAGCAGGACATTTCAACTCCGATACCCTTCTTCCCACTCCCAACTTCTGCACAAACTTCACCTACCCCTTATTTGCAAATAGATTAACCTTACTAGCAAGGCTCTGGGAAACACTGGTGGGGGCTCATCTTACCGTTCTGTCTATACTACTTGAATTACCTATTCAAAAAAAATTTTGACAACAGAAAAGTCTGCTTCATCCAACAACACTGTGGCAGGGAGAAGCAGTATAATGTATTCCACAGGTTAACTGAAACTGCTGGGGATTATGCGGAGAGGGGTTGTGTTACTAATACCCTCTTCCCATTAACACATGAAATCAAGAGCTTCTTTAACAATTCTCCTTTATGATGCCACCAGTCTTGGGTAGGCAGTGCTTCTTGTTGTCAACAGGGAGATTGCCCAAATCCTACCTCTCGGGCCTCTGTTCTCACCCCCTGGAACAGACAAATCTGCTCTGAGTTTACCAGCCAAGTGGGGACCCTGGAATGTAATGGAAATAGTGACACACTGCAGTCTTCAAGTTGACCCTACAGTTCCCAAACCACAGAGCCCCAGGGTGACTCTCAAGTTCAAAAACCGGGTTTTGATCCTTTCCTGCTTGGGCCCCATGTGAATAAAAAGTGATGTGGTTCTCACAGCACCCAGCCCCACACTCCCTGCCAGAAGCTGGAAACCAGACCTATTTCCCTATTTGAAACTTGAGGCTTTTTTCCTTCCCTCTGGTTGCCTGTCTTTTTGTGCTAGCAATGACAAGAGCCTTCATTCACACATTCACTCTGCACTCTGCATATACTTGCTAAGCACCTGCTATGTGCTGGGCTCTGCTCTAGGAGCTGGGACACAGTGGTCCCACCTTCAGGAAACTCATATTCTAGTGGTTGCCCTGGTTTGCTCCGGACCCTGGTGAATGCCTGGACCAGAGATCCTCTGGCTTAGGTTTCTGGCCTCAGTTTCCCCATCTGTAACTGGATTAAAGGATGTGACTAGCTGGCAAGGTGATAGAGGAAAGAAAGAAGGTCCTGACTAGGAGACAAGAGCCTTCAGTTGTGTTCTGATTTTTTAACTTTCTGCAGGTAAAACAACCTAGCTTCCTGAGGTCTCATTACTTCCATGTTTAAAAGGTTGCTCTACCAGAAGAAAGATGGGGCTGCAGGCTTGGTAGTAAGGTAACAAATATGGAAAGTATATTGTTCCCAATCTCCATGAAGAACAGGCAATGCTAAAAGATGGGAAGCCTTCCCTGGCAGGTTCATCCATGAATTTATAGGAGAATAATACCTAATGAGCATCTGTTTATATATATTATTTATCTATAATATGTAATACACATTTGTTTATATATTATTTATATGTTATATATACATATACATAGTCAAATGTTTTAATACCATTTTAAAGGTTTTTATTGAAGTCTTACTTTGCCACACAGTAGTGTACAGCTCCACTGTGGCAACTGAGCACGCCTGTGTATCAGCATCCAGATCAAGAATGGAACGGGACCAGCCCCCGGAAGCCCTCTCAAGCTCCCTTCCAGTGACTGTCCTTCCCCCAGGGTAGCCACCATCCTTATTTCTGACAGCACAGATTAGTTCTGCCTGTTTTTGAACTTTATATAAATGGAAACTTGTGGGATTTATCTGTCTCGCCGTGTGTAATTGTAGATTGTTCATTCCCATTGCTGCATAATGTGCCGTCGTGTGAAGAAAAGTTTATCTATCCTTTCTACAGTTGATGGGCATTTTTGGTAGTTTCCAGTTTTTTGGCTATTACAAATAGTGCTGCTATGAATACTCTAGTACAAATATTTTGGTGAACATTTGTACACATTGCTGTGGAATTCCCACGGAATTGCAGGGTCATAGTGTATTCATAGATTCAGCTTTTGTAAATATTGCCAAACAGTGTTCCAAAGTGATTTGTACTAATCTATATTTGCACTAACAGGATGTGAGAGTTTTAATATTTTAACCAGCAAGTACAATGATGTCTCCTGTGTTATTTTAGTTAACCTGTTCTTTATTCTTATTTTCATATATTTAGGGTCTTCACACTTGTCATTTTAAATACATTTGTAGGGAGGTAATGTGATAACAGGGCAGGGGGGCTTGGCAAGTACAGGAGGAGGAGAACTTAAATACAGAGGCCAAGCAGGTAATGAAAATGATTCAAGTAGCTGACTGAGGACAGCGCCTGCCCTGGATAAACAGATGTTACTCAGAAGTAGCTGCCACATGAAAATAAGGCTCAAAGCGAGTAAATTTTTTGACTATTTGGAGAGAAGCTAGAAATCTGGATTTTAAAAATTTGGCGATTAATTTATGTTTTTGGAAAACATGGTACTGGCCAGACTCCCAGCCCTCAAGTTTTCAATCTTTGGTCTAGCCGTTAGGGCCTGGCTTTTTGGGTGAAGGTGGGGGTCTGACCTGAGGTAAGTCACCTCACTTGTTAGAGCTTAATTTCCTCTCTAGTCAAAAAGATGAAATAAAAGCCTATCCTTTCGTATTATGATGGCCGAATGAGATCATTCAGGAGCACAGGAGTTGTCAAACACCATACAAAGTAAAGTGCTCTCTCATCTCCTCGGTACGCCGTCTGTTGTTACGCACGCACTCGCTTAACGAGTTCAGATTCCTACGAGACAGTTTAACACCGGAGATTCCTTTGCATACAAATATTTAGAAAGTCCTTTGAATGGGATACTGCTGGGATGCAAGGGGTTAAAAGGAAATGGCCTATTAGGGTCTTGCTAATCCGGGAAGTCCAAGATCTCAAAAGTATTTAGCACGCCACTAAAAGCCACGACTCAAAAGAGATAGGATGGTTAACCCGACGAGGGCCCGTAGAATCCTCGAGTAATTGAAGAGTAGAACCTAGAAAAGGCATCAGCATCCCGTGTTAGACTGGACCCAGGGCTTGGCTGAGCGCACAGAAGACAACTCCGGGGTTCGCTGGACCAACCCAGGATAGCCAGGTAAGGCGTGTCCTCACGCGCGGTTAGTAGCCGGCTGAAAGGGAGGCACGGCCCGCGGGGCACTCCCGCCTCGAGAATCAAGCTGGAGGAATGAATCATCCTGGAGGCGAAGTCTGCGCGCACCTGGGGTCCGGACTCCACGCGGGTGTGTGCTACCCGCGCCGCGCCTCCGCCGCGTCCCAGACCGCCCGGGAGCGCGCGCGGGCCCGACCGCCGAAAGTTGGACGTTCGCGCCGCCGCCTGCTCGCTCCGCGGCGCCCCCTCCCACTCGAGCGCCACGTGCCGCGCGCCCCCCGCTCCCGGATCGCCGCGGGACGCCCCCGCCCCCACCGCGGCGCGTAGTGCGCAGGCGCCTCCCCGCGGCTCCGGGCGGCGGGAGCGGCTTTGGCCTCGGCTGGAGACGGAGGCGAAGGCGGCGGCGGCGAGAGAGGAGGAGGAGAGGCGAGGGCGGCGGCGAAGGCGATGGCGACGCGGGGCACATGAGGCGGCGGCCGGCGGGACGGGCCGAGGCCCGGCGGAGGAGGCGGCTCCGGGAGAACCCGCTATTCGGTGAGGAGCGGCCGCGAGGCCGGCTGAGGAGAAGCGGGCAAGGGGCGGGGCCCGGGGGGAGGCGGGAGAACTTGCGGGGAGGCCGGCCAGGGGCCGAGGAGGACGGGCTCCGGCCGAGGGGGCGCCGGGGCGGGGAGGGGGCGCCGCCGAGCCCGGAGGGGCGTCGCGACCCGCGCCCACCGCTGCCCCGGCGCGTCCTCCCCCTTTGTCCGCGGGCGCGCGTCTCCCAAATTGGGAGGGAACCGGCTCGGGGGCGGGCTGGGCCGCGGCGGCCGGGCGGGCGGGGAGCCGGGACCCTGGGCGCGCACTGGGGCGGCGCTCGCAGGTCCTCGGGCGGTTAGGGGCGCAGGGCCGCGCCGGGGCCGCCGCTCGCCACCGGGGTTCGCGGGCTGCCCTTTGTCTCCGCCGCTCGGCCCCTGGCGGCTCCCCGGGCGCCGCGCGCTTCGTTCGGCGCCCCTCCAGCGTCGCCGCCGGGACCCCAGCCTCCCGGGCACGTTTCCGAGAACACTGCGCCCGAGGGCTGGGAGCGGGCGCGGGCTGGGCGGGAATGGGGCATCGCCTCTTGATAAAGACGTTCCCTTTACTTAAAATGATTTTTTTCCACTTGGTGAAACTTTGGACGACTGTTGTTTTTTTCAACCCTTCGGTCTCCAGATTCAAAATTAAGAGAAGGCGCTAACGCTGGGATTGTGGCCGGTTGCGGTTGGCGGCCGCGTTGGGAGCTGTTGAGTTGAAAAGATTTATGTGAATGTGTGGTTCAGAATCTGGGGGGTTTTTTTTTCTTTTCTTTTTTTGCGATTGTTTCTAGAATTGGGATTACCTTTTCGTTGCGCAGTGGGCGGGTTTGGTTTTATCTGTTGAAGGAATTTTTGTCCTTTGAAAACTGGCCAATGGTGCAGATTTCCATTGTGCTCACGCTTTATTTTGTTAGCCTCGAGACTGTACTTTGGAACCGCGTAAATCAAGTTAGAATAAGTTCTGCATGAGCTTTATCTTGTATGCCTGATACGTCTAAGGTGATTATACGTGTTGTGTCTGTGATCAAGTGAGTACATGTGAAAGCGCTGTGGAGATCAAACTCTGTAAATGAAAGCGGTTCTAATTCCCTGGTAGACGGAGAACAGCGTGTCTCGTGTACAGTAATATCTGTAGGAAAAAGGATTAATAATGTAATTTAGGGGCCAAATCCTTTACACCCTAAAGAGAGTTTAGATATTATTCAGAATAAGCGTGCAGAAGAAAAAACTTAATTACAGAGCTCCTCACTAAAAATATTGTGGATTATGGTTACCTTTGCTGGGGTTTTTTGGTTCCATTTTTTTGGAATTTAGCATGGAGTTGTGTATTGCAGCTGCTTTGGATTTCTTAAATGCTATGTAATGGCAGAATTAAAGAAACATGAACTGACTCTTCTGGGTAAAAGGGAAAAAGCTCTGGTAAACAAATCTGTGTCTTAGTTTTTGCCAGATGTTTTCGAGTAGTGTTGTAGGCAGAGGACATTTTGAGAGTGCAAAGAAGCTCTATGGAAGTTCTTTTATTATTTGTCCTGATTTGTAATAGTTTAATATTATTTACTACTTATCTTAAACTCTTGTGCACTTTTCCAAAGTATGTCAAATAATCTCTTTCAAAAGCTGTTTCAGAGTGTTTTTAGGTTGTGTGACTATAGAATTGGTTTTCTACTTGTGCTGGGTAGCCACCACAGTTCTCTTAAATGGAGCAAAGGACCCAGTAACTTTCTGTTCAGTTCATGAAGGTAGAATTGAGTTGTAGTCTTTAATCCAAAGGGTTCAAGAAGTTAAAATATCTTCAACATAATCTTACTTATAAATGCTGTTACTCTTGATAATTGTTTTTTATTCTTGTTTCATATTTGTATAAGTCAGCCAAAGGGAAGGGAAACAGGGTCTGTCTGACTAGCTCCCCCTTCCCCCCAAGTTCACCTATCAATTCAGTAATTGGGATCTTAGAATACAGAATATATAACTAAAATCCACAGCACCATTCTCTTAATAAATACACAATTTGTTCCATGCCTAATTCAGTGCAAAATGATGAGTTCCAAAAAGCCGTTTTGTTATTTGAAGTTATATTTCAAATTAAACATGTTCCTTTTATTATTATTATTATTAATCTGGATAGTTAAGTGTAACTG
Organism: Equus quagga; assembly: GCF_021613505.1. Classification (NCBI taxonomy): domain Eukaryota; kingdom Metazoa; phylum Chordata; class Mammalia; order Perissodactyla; family Equidae; genus Equus; species Equus quagga. The sequence continues at coordinate 97,754,064 of NC_060277.1, read as the reverse complement.
GAGGTGTAATTGCTTATTTTTGAAATCATGCTTTTCACGTAGCATTGAAAGATGTGTGGTTTCTATCAAAAATAATCTGATAAGAATTTAGGCAAAGGGAGGATGGGATTGGGGTTTTATTTTGCCTTTGTAGACCATTCCTTTGAGAAGATAGATTTTAGTTGATATCATTAGCCTGAAACTTAGACATAGAAAACAGTTCTGAACTGTTAATATCAGCTAAGTGCTAACAGTTGTTTTTACACATGCTACTGCAACTGATGAGTTTAGTTTGTGGGTAACTAAGGACCTGTTCTGTTACTCTAAGTCTGAGCACTGCTATTTTCTACAACTCTCAAGAATGAATGACCAGACTGTCGACACTGGTGGGCATACAGTAGTACATTCTTGAGTTTTGCAAACACTGCAGTTGCTGACAGCGCTCTGGTTTATCGTTCAGACCTGTGGAATGTGTTGCTCAAAGGGTTTTTTCCCTAAGACAAGGGTGGGATCTCTTTGCATCGCATAACATTCTATTTCTAAAGAAATGAAGTGTTCTGTGGAATGAGTAGAGCCTTCAGTTCAAGCTTGTCCTTTGAGGCTATATTACTGTAGCACCTGCACAGAAAAACACTTCTTGGATGAAAGTGTTCCGGTGCCCATTCATTCATTTAGTGAAATTTTTTTTTCAGTCAAATACATATGTTAGGCACTGAGCTAGATGCTGAAGATTCAAAGACGAATACTACGTGGTTTTTGCTCTCCAAATGCTTATAAATTTAACATGCCAAAAAAGTTAAGCAATCTTGAAATTATCTAAAATCATTGAAACAAAAGAAATGTATGGAATCTCAGAGTAAGTTTTGATGTTTTTTTCTCTATAGACTATGGAATAAACTTCGTACATCCCTGTTCTTGTCCTTTTTAATCTCTAAACTGTATTCAAATCTCACAGTTATAAAGGTTGTTTTCATCTACATCTTTATAGAATTTATCAGTTTTGACTGAATTTATTATTACTTAACTGAGTTAGAACATTCCTTTTGGGAATGTTCAGAGTAAAATGGATCTGGACTCTGTCTATTTCTGGGGAATTCCCTTTCACTCATTCTTGGACCTTGGATTCCTAATTGGCTATCTGGAGTAGGTGTTTATTTGGATTCAAAAATTTCCTTCCTGAAATACTGTCTTCTCATGTTCTAATTTTCCCTCCTTGCTGGCTGACTATTCCTTCAGGGTTTTTCCCCCACTCTTCTTCTACCAGATCTTCAATTGATCGTCTTTCTCAAGTTTTGGTCCTTAGTCTTCCCTCTAATCTTACCCAGTCTGTGGCTTCAGTTACCATATATATTTTGAATGCTCCCAAGTTGTTATCTGAAGTTCAAACCCCTTTTCTGATCCCAGCTGCCTGCTCGACATCTCCACTTAGATACTCAGAGGTACTTTGAATTGAGTTGCCCAGATGAGCTCTTGATCTTGGCTCCAAACCCAGACCTTCTTCACTGTACCCTGTTTTATTAAGTGGCTCTACCAACAGTCTACTGAGGCCAGACTCTTGCAGGTCCTCTCCACGGCCGTTCTCCCCATCCTGGTCTAGACCACCTTTTCCTGAGACTCTTATAGTAAATTCTAAATGGTTTTTCCTCATTCACCTTATTAAAAAAAAAAAAAAGAGTAATAGGAGATATTTAAGACAGAAGAAGTAATAAATAATACTACAATAAAATACTTGCATGCCCACCTTGCAGCTTAAGAAATAAGACGTTACCAGTACAGTTGAAGTCTTCTGTGTTCCCTCCCTGTTTGCATCCTCTGTCCCCCCACCTCCGTTTTAGGCTTCCTTACCAGAGGTAATCACCAACTGGAATTTAGTATTCCCTCGCATTTCTTTATACTTTTACTATGTTTGTGTATACCCCTAAGCAATATATCCTCATCTACTCTCCTCACAGCATCGAGAATTGTCATTATGAAACAAATTTGATCAAGTCACTTCTGAAAACCTCTTTTTTCCCTTTAAAGCTTTCAATCTTCATTTAACAAGGTGCCATCTGGCCTTGCCTACTTCTCCAGCATCATTTCTTTGTAAGTTATTTCTGATTATGGATGGTCTAGCCATACTAATCTTTTTTTCCTATTCCCTGAAGGTTCAAAGCTCACTTGAGAGCCTTTGTCCATGCTGTAGCTAATCCCTGTGCCTGGAAGGCAGCTCCTCATTCTTCAGAACTTGCTTAAATATCACTTCTGCAGAGAAACCTCTGATTCTCCTAGGTTAGGGACCCCAATAATACACTCTTACAGCACCCTGCACTTCTCTTTTGTAGGACTTATCACAATATTAATTAATTTATTTGTAGAATGCCTATTTCACCGTTGGCCTGTACTGTATATTCCATGAAGTCAAGAGTAATGTCTCTCTTGGATAGCCCAGTGTCCCCAGCAACTAGCTCATAGTTCATTTATGATTTGACAATTATTTGAATGCTTACCAATTTCTTTTTTATTTGTAGTTGCTGATTGTACTGAAGTGACTTTTTGGCAAAGCTCTTGTTCTAAATAGAAGCCTCATTATTGTATCTTATTTTTTGCATTATTAGTTGTATATGTCAATACAGTCCTAGGGCCTTACTAAATACTTAGTATTTACTGATGTAAACTTACTAATAGCCATGGCCTGATCAATCTTCGGCAGTTTTAATAGACCCAAAAACACAGTGGTATAGTTTACACAATGGGACTCTTGCCTCCAGGAAGATAATCACAGCTAGTTTTAGGCAGGCTATGAGATGGAATAAAGCAATCGAAGATTAGGTTTTTTTCTTTGACATACTTTACCTGGGTCTGATTTTAATTTCTTCCCGTTTCCTGGGCCAAGGGTCAGTATAATGAATGTCCCAAGAAACTTGGATATATTATGCAGTTATACAAGGCTGACATTGATAGCTTTGTACTTCAGTATTTCACTTTATTGACTTTTTTTTTAAGATTTTAAAAAAATTTTTCGTTTTTCTCCTCAAAGCCCTCCAGTACATAGTTGTATATTTTTAGTTGTGGATCCTTCCAGTTGTGGCATGTGGGGTGCCGCCACAGTGTGGCCTGGTGAGCAGTGCCATGTCCGCGCCCAGGATTCGAACCAGTGAAACCCTGAGCCACAGAAGCAGAGGGCGAGACCTTAACCACTCCGCCACGGGGCCGGCCCCTTGACTTTTCAAAAATTGTTTTTTGGAGTAGGTAATATATTATGTAGTACAAAATCCTAAAGGTATAAAAGGATATAAAGTGAAAAGTAAGTCTTTTTTTTCTGTTGTCACTCGTTTTTTTTCCTACCGAAATAATTAGTTTACTTTTTTTGTGAATTCTTATAGAGCTAACAGTACATTCAATATTCCCGCACACGCGTACATAAATGGTGGCATACTGTACACACTGTTCTACAGTCTGCATTTTTTGCTAATATTTCTTAGTTTCATCTCGTTACAGATAGAGTGGTCTCATTCTTTTTTACTAGATGTGCTATAATTTGTTTACCCAGTCCCTTACTGATAAATGTTTAGATTGTTTCCAGCCCATTATCAACAGTGCTGCAAGGAATATTCTTGTACATTATTTTGTATGTCTGTAAGCATATTTGTTAGATAAATATTAAGAATTGGAATTGCTGGATCAAAAGATATCTACATTTTGATTTTTTTTTTAATGATTTTATTTTTTTCCTTTTTCTCCCCAAAGCCTCCCGGTACATAGTTGTATATTCTTCATTGTGGGCCCTTCTAGTTGTGGCATGTGGGACGCTGCCTCAGCATGGTTTGATGAGCAGTGCCATGTCTGCGCCCAGGATTCGAACCAGTGAAACACTGGGCCGTCTGCAGCGGAGCGCGCAAACTTAACCACTCGGCCGCGCAGCCAGCCCCTCTGCATTTTGATTTTTGATGGTTATTTCCATGTGGTCTCTTATAGAAGCTGTACCAGCTTACCCCACCACTTCCAATAAAGGATAAAGAGTGCCTCTTTCAGTACACCCTTCCTTGTCAGTGATCTGTTATCAATTTTTTTTTTTAAGATTTTATTTTTTTCCTTTTTCTCCCAAAGCTCCCCGGTACATAGTTGTGTATTTTTAGTTGTGGGTCCTTCTAGTTGTGGCATGTGGGATGCCACCTCAGCATGGCCTGATGAGTGGTGACATGTCCGCGCCCAGGATTCGAACCAGTGAAACCCTGGACCGCCAAAGTGGAGCATGCACACTTAACCACTTGGCCACAGGGCCAGCCTCGCAATTTTTAAATCTTTTTCCAGTCAGATAAATGAAAGTATATTGATGTAGTTGTAATTTGTAACTCTTTAATTATAAGTGATATTGAGTATCTTTTCATATTATGTCATTAAAAGCCATTTATATATCTTTTTCTGAGAACTGTCTCTTCATATCCATTGCACATTTTCCTATTGAGTGGTCTTTAGAGAAATTAGCCTTTTATTCTAAGAATTGCAAATAATTTTAAACATTCAGTATATCTTTTGAGTTGTTTATAGTTTTTTTTGTTTTCCAGAGTTACATTTTATAGAATTGAATTTGTCATTTCTTTCATTTGACCTCTAGGTTTTGTGTCATTTTCGAAAAATCTTCTCTACTCACATTATTAAGACAAAAAATCCCTGTTTTCTTGTATGTTTATGGTTTTGTTTTTTTTTTCACTTTTGTGTTTTAAAGATTGGCACCTGAGCTAATATCCCTTGCCAATCTTCTTTTTTTTTTCCTTCTCCCCAAAGCGCCCCCAGTACATAGTTGTATATTCTAGTTGCAGGTCCTTCTGGTTCTGCTATGTGGGACGCCGCCTCAGCATGTCTTGATGAGCGGTGTCATGTCCATGCCCAGGATTCGAACCAGTGAAACCCTGGACCACCGAAGCAGAGCATGCAAACTTAACCACTGAGCCACGGGGCCGGCCCCAATTCATTGCTATTTTAAATGGGATCTTTTCTTCAGATATTGCTTGTATATCACTATCAACTTTTTCAGTGACTTTCTGTGTGGCCTTCAAGTTAAGTTAATTAAATAAGTAATAAATAAATGAAATGAAATGGAAACGCTAAATCCACATAGTATAGCAAAAGATCATTAGGTTCTGAGTTGTATTCTAGGCTTTACAACTGATTAGTTGTGTGATCTTAAACGAGTCATGATCTTCAGTATCCTCTTCAGTAAAATAAGGATATTAATCTCATACTGTGGTGTCAAACAATGGGCCACTGCAAAATAGTTGAAAGATAACCTTGGAATCCATGCAAGTAGTATCAATGCACTGCATAAATAATATCTTACAGGGGGCCAGCCCAGTGGCGCAGCAGTTAAGTGCGTAGGTTCTGCTTTGGCAGCCCGGGGTTCACCGGTTCGTATCCCGGGTGTGAGGAAGATAGGCGTGGATGTTAGCTCAGGGCCAGTCTTCCTCAGCAAAAAGAGGAGGATTGGCAGCAGTTAGCTCAGGGCTAATCTTCCTCAATAAATAAATAAATAAAGCTTTACTAGTTTATGATAGAGTTTTATCTTTATGTGTTTTCACCAGAGACAGATAATAAATGTATAACTACTATTATATAGGGCATAGGGCTCCAGGAAATCTTTTGCAGTTACATAAAGGTCCTCAGACTCTAAAAGTTGGGGACTACTAGCCTAGTCTATCTCTAACGTTTCTTTTACCACTAATAGTGCATGAACCTATGAAACTGTGTGTTTGTGATTTTGGGTGATAAGGGTGTTTGTTTCTTTCTTAAAGTGATTTTTAAGCCTATAAAGTCAGAAGTGTTAGTTCTTGGGATCTATTTTTAAAAGACCTGATTGATTAGCCTATCTAGATTTGAATAGAAAATGCTTTAGTGAGAGAGGCCAGTGTGTTGTTTGTCTAACTCAAATGCCTTGCTTTGACCTCACATTCCATTTCAGTAGATGTTCATGTTATTCAGAGTGACAGCTTTGTATTTATTATAGGTTGAGTTGTTCAAACAGATCTGCACTTCTCTGGTTCACTTGAAAAGGAAAACTTTCTTTTAAGTTTGGAAAAATTATTAGGAATTGGGGGAGTATCTCATTTCTTTTAGTGAACTGTGCATCTGAAGCCATTGTATCCTATTATATTTGAACTTTGAAAAGGAAAAAAGGATGGAAAAATATGTTTATGATTTGAGGTATATCCTGCCTCGGAGGAAAATTAAATGTACATAGCTTGCAAAGCATTCTACTAGATAGATTTATTTTGGCTACCAGTTAATTATGGTTACTAGTTCAATGAGAAATTTAAAGCAACTTTAGGATTTTGAACCCCAAGTAGGATGCTTTTTTTTTTTTTTAAACTTTTTATTGAGATTATGATAGTTTACAATCTTGTGAAATTTCAGTTGTACATTATTGTCAGTCGTGTTGTCGGTGTACCACTTCACCCTTTGTGCCCACCACCCACCCCCATTTTCCCTGGTAGCCGATAATCTGTTCTCTTTGTCTGCATGTTTAACTTGGCACATATGAGTGGAGTCGGACAGAGATTGTCTTTCTCTATCTGGCTTGTTTCACTTAACATAATACCCTCAAGGTCCATCCATGTTGTTGTGAATGGGGTGATTGTATCCTTTTTTATGGCTGAGTAGTATTCCATTGTGTATATATACCATATCTTCTTTATCCAATCATCAGTTGATGGGCACTTAGGTTGCTTCCATGTCTTGGCTATTGTAAATAACACTGCAATGAACATAGGGGTGCATGGGACTTTTGGAATTGCTGATTTCAAGTTCTTTCGGTAGATAGCCGGTAGTGGGAAGGCTGGGTCATATAGTATTTATATTTTTAATTTTTTGAGAAATCTCCATACTGTTTTCCATAATGGCTGCACCAGTTTGCATTCCCACCAGCAGTGTATGAGGGTTCCTTTTTCTCCACAACCTCTCCAACATTTACTTTTTGTTTTGTTTTGTTTTAAAGATTGGCACCTGAGCTAACAACTGTTGCCAATCTTTTTTTTTTTTTCTGCTTTATCTCCGGACCCCCCTACATAGTTGTATATCTTAGTTGCATGTCCTTCTAGTGGCATGTGGGACGCCTCCTCAACGTGGCCTGACAAGTGGTGCCATGTCCGTGCTCAGGATCCAAACCGGCGAAACCGTGGGCCGCCACAGTAGAGCGCATGAACTTAACCACTTGGCCATGGGGCCAGCCCCTCTTTTGGTTATTTTTGCTATTCTCATGGGTGTAAGGTGATATCTTAGTGTAGTTTTGATTTGCATTTCCCTGATGATCAGTGATGATGAACGTCTTTTCATGCGTCTATTGGCCATCCGTATATCTTCTTTGGAGAAATGTCTGTTCATGTCCCCTGCCCATTTTTTGATTGGGTTGTTTGATCTTTTTGTTGTTGAGTTGTGTGAGTTCTTTATGTATTATGGAGATTAACCCTTTGTCGGATATATGACTTGTAAATATTTCTTCCCAATTAGCTGGTTGTTTTTTTGTTTCAATCCTGTTTTCCCTTGCCTTGAAGAAGCTCTGTAGTCTGATGAAATCCCGTTTGTTTATTCTTTCTATTGTTTCCTTTGTCTGAGAAGACATGGTGTCCAAAAAGATCCTTTTAATACTGATGTCAAAGAGCATACTGCCTATATTTTATTCTAGAAGCCTATGGTTTCAGCTCTTACCTTTAGGTCTTTGATCCATTTTGAGTTTATTTTGGTGAATGGTGAAAAAGAATGGTCAATTTTTACATGTGGCTTTCCAGTTTTCCCAGCACCATTTGTTGAAAAGACTTTCTTTTCTCCATTGTATGCCCTCAGCTCCTTTGTCCAAGATTAGCTGTCCATAGATGTGTGCTTTTATTTCTGGGCTTTCAATTCTGTTCCGTTGATCTGTGTGCCTGTTTTTGTACCAGTAGCATGCTGTTTTGATTACTGTAGCTTTGTAGTATGTTTTGAAGTCAGGGATTGTGATGCCTCCAGCTTTGGTTTTTTTTCCTCAGGATTGCTTTAGCAATTCGGGGTCTTTTGTTGCCTCATATGAATTTTAGGATTCTTTGTTTTATTTCTGTAAAGAATGTCATTGGGATTCTGATTGGGATTGCGTTGAATATGTAGATTGCTTTAGGTAGTATGGACATTTTAATGTCTTTCCATCTCTTTATGTCATCATCCATTTCTTTCAGGAAAGTCTTGTAGTTTTTGTTGTATAGGTCTTTCACTTCCTTTGTTAAATTCACCCCAAGGTATTTTATTCTTTTTGTTGCAATTGTGAATGGTATTGTGTTCTTGAGTTCTTTTTCTGTTCGTTTAGAGTATAGAAATGCTACTGATTTATGTAAGTTGATTCTATACCCTGCAACTTTGCTCTAGTTGTTGATTATTTCTAATAGCTTTCCAATGGATTCTTTGGGGTTTTCTATATATAAGATCATGTCGTCTGTGAACAGCTAAGGTTTCACTTCTTCACTCCTGTTTGGATTCCTTTTATTCCTTTCTCTTGCCTAATTGCTCTGGCCAAAACCTCCAGTACTATGTTGAATAAGAGTGGTGATAGAGGGCATCCTTGTCTTGTTTCTGTTCTCGGGGGGATGGCACTCAGTTTTTGCCCATTGAGTATGATGTTGGCTGTGGGTTTGTCATATATGGCCTTTTTTCTGTGAGGTAATTTCCTTCTATCCCTATTTCGTTAAGAGTTTTTATCATAAATGGCTGTTGGATCTTGTCAGATGCTTTCTCTGCATCTATTGAGATGATCATGTGGTTTTTATTCCTCAATTTATTGATGTAGTCTATCATGTTGATTGATTTGCGGATGTTGAACCATCCCTGTGTCCCTGGTATGAATCCCATTTGATCGTGATGTATGATCCTTTTGATGTATTGCTGAATTTGGGTTGCCAAAATTTTGTTGAGAATTTTTGCGTCTGTGTTCATCAGGGATATTGGCCTTTACTTCTCTCAAGTAGGATGCTTTTAATAGTTAGAAGCTTTATTTCCTACTGGTTTTTATTTTGCCTCAGGAAACTGTTTTTTTGCCTTCGTGGTTTGAAATTACGTACTTATCAGCACAGTTTCTTGAGATAGGAAAATGGAGATGAGATCAGTGCTCAGAGTAGTGGTAAGATTCCAGTTCAGCTAATCCTCAAAGCCTTAAAGTAACAGAATATTTTGGTTTAAAAAAATCTGTCTAGGGGCTGGCCTCATGGCCGAGTGGTTAAGTTCGTGCGCTCCGCTGCAGGCGGCCCAGTGTTTCGTTGGTTCACATCCTGGGTGCGGACATGGCACTGCTCATCAAACCACGCTGAGGCAGCATCCCACATGCCACAACTAGAAGGACCCACAATGAAGAATATACAACTATGTACCGGGGGGCTTTGGGGAGAAAAAGGAAAAAAATAAAATCTAAAAAAAATAAATAAATAAAAATTAAAAAAGGGAGAGAGACCAGCACTTACCAAGTCCTTTTGAAAAAAAAAATCTGTCTAGGGGGCTGGCCCCGTGGCCGAGCGGTTAAGTTCGCGCGCTCTGCTGCAGGCGGCCCAGTGTTTCGTTGGTTTGAATCCTGGGCGCGGACATGACACTGCTCATCAAACCACGCTGAGGCAGCGTCCCACATGCCACAACTAGAAGGACCCACAACAAAGAATATACAACTATGTACCGGGGGGCTTTGGGGAGAAAAAGGAAAAAATAAAATCTTAAAAAAAAAAAAATAAATCTGTCTAGGGCAAGATATTAACATTTAGTATTTTCTCTCAGGAGATGTATCTTTTGGGTTTGACTGAATCTCCTGGGCATATTCTTATCCCAACAGAAGAATCCTTGGTGGTATGGAGAGAAAATGAAATGAAATGATTAGGACAGAAAGTATGAGTTTTGTAGTATTTTCACATGTCAAGTAAACATTTAATAGAACTCGCTTATAATGGAGACTGGTGAGTTCTTGGTGGCTGTTTTAATAATCAATTTCTCAAATAACAGTAATGCCGTCCAAATACTCAATATTAGACAGTCAATAACCAGCAGGTAGCAATGGCAGCAACAATGTATTTCAAGGGAATATTGGATATGTTAATTTTCTGTGTTGCTCTGGATCGTTTTATAGTGAGTCTCTAAAGGAATGAGAAGAGCAGCATATGGTACTAAGCTGCCGTAAAAGACATCATCTCAGAGTACTGCTATCTTTTGATATATCCTTACAAATTAAGAATCACCCTCCAGACTCACCATCCTATATTTTACCCTGGAGTGGAATTTTATGTAAGTTCTGGCTTGGGCTCCTTTATGTAAGGCAATGTTTTAACTGTACCAAAGGTTCTGTGAGATAGGTACACTTTTCTGTGATATATGCATCACTTAGTTAGATCTTTATGAATGTGTGCAAATATTACGAAATTTGTACCCTATCTACTTTTTAAATTTTTTTCCAGGGCTTTTCTTGCATGGTAAAGCTTTGCCAACTCCATTATAACATGTTTATTGTAGAAAATACTGAAAAGCAAATAGAAGAGAAAACATCCATAGGCCATTGTTAATGTTGGTGTATTTCTACCACTCAGGCATATTATGTTAGTCGAGGGGTTTTGGTTTTTTTTTTTGTTTCTACTATGGATGAGCGTTTTCTCTCTTAATGAGATGTTCTTTTAAAACAGGTCACAAATTGGCAGGCTTTATTCAGCCAATAAGATATTATTTAAATTGTTCTTCTACTAGTTGCCAACATGAAAAAAAAGGAGACAGCTAGGAGCGTAAGTTCATACAACTCCTATTTGGAAAAGTACTAATCTGCTAAAGCTGATGTGTGTGTGCCCTGTGACTAGCAATTCTGCTTCTAGGTATTCAACAGAAATCTATACATGTGTTCACCAGAAGACATATATAAAATGTTCGTAGTAGCTTTTTTAGCCCTGAACTGGAAACTGTTGACATGCCCATCAGCAGTAGAATGGATAAATTATGATATATCCACACAGTGACATTATAATAAAGCAAAGAGAGTGAACAGACTAGAGCTAAATGCAACAAGATTGGTGACTCACAACAGGTATTGAACAAAAGAAGTCAGACACAAAAGTATATATATATTTTTTTGCTGAGGAAGATTAGCCCTGAGTTAATATCTGTTGCCAATCTTCTTATTTTGCTTGAGGAAGATTAGCCCTGAGCTGACATCTGTGCCAGTCTTCTTCCACTTTATATGTGGGTTGCCACCACTGCATAGCTGATGAGTAGTGTTGGTCTGCGAACCCAGGCCACCAAAGTGGACTGTGCCAAACTTAACCACTATGCCATAGGGCTGCCCCCAAAAGTATATTCTTTATGATTGCGGTATGAGAGAGTCCATTCTGTATGATTCCATTTATATGAGAGTCAAGAACAGGTTAAACCAATAGGTCTCAACGTGCTGTGATATTGTTCCCCTGAGGGTGTTTGGCAATGTCTGAAGACATCTTTGGTTGTCACAACTGAAAGAGGCTGGGAATGCTACAAAGCATCCTACAATGCACAGGACATTCTCCCACAGCAAAGAATTACCAAAATGCCAAAGCTGGCCCTGGGCTAAACTAATCTGTGCTGTTATAGGTAAGGATGATGGTTCCCTTGGGTAGAAAGGGGCATGATTATGGCTCTAGGTGGCTGATAATGTTTTGTTCTTGATTTCAGTGCTGGTTACATGGGCATGTTCAGTTTGTGAAAATTCATTGAGCTGTACACTTGTATTTGTGCATCTTTCTGTAGGTATTTTATGCTTCAATCAAAAATTTACCAGAAAGTCAGACTTCACATAAAAATCCCGATTGAAGACTTCTTTTGAAAGATATGACAGGCTGGTAACTCCCACAGCTGTAGCTAATAAACAGTAGCCCCCCCCCCCCCTTTAGTGGAGACCTGTGTTCTCCAGGCCCCATTTTCCTATTTCAGTTACTTGTATCACCTCACTGGTATCTAGACGTGTAAAAAATGTCTTAAACAACTTTATTGAGATATAAGTCACACACCATACAGTTCACCTATTTAAAGTATACAATTTAATGTTTTCATATATTCACAGAGTTGTGTAGCCATTACCAGAATCTAATTTTAGAACATTTTCATTCCCCCAAAAATAGACCCCGTACCTATTAGCAGTCACTCCTATTCCCCCACTTCTCAGGCCTAGGCAACCACTAATCTACTTTTTGTCTCTATGTAATTATAGACATTTGAATTTTGTGATCTGTATTCTAAAACAAGATTTGTAATGGTTGTATGGTATTTCATCATTTCAAATTATGTAAAATTCTTCTTTTATTGGGCGTTTATTTAGGATAAATTACTAGGTGTGGAATTATTGATCAAAGGACATAAACATTTTATTTTTATTTTTATTTTTTTGTGGAAGATTAGCCCTGAACCAACATCTGCCGCCAATCCTCCTCTTTGTGCTGAGGAAGATTGGCCCTGAGCTAACATCTCTGCCCATCTTCCTCTGTTTTATATGTGGGACGCCTGTCACAACATGGCTTGAGAATCAGTGCGTAGGTCCACACCTGGGATCCCAAATGACGAACCCCAGCCCCCGAAGTGGAGTGTGCGAACTTAACTGCTGTGCCACCTGGCCAGCCCTGGACATAAACATTTTAAAGTTCTTGATAAATGTTACCACAGTGCCTTCCAAAAAGGTTGCATCAGACCACCCTTGCCATCAGTGTATGACAGTGGTTTTTTTTGCAAATGTTGTATTGTGAACCTAGTCATATTGGAAATATTATACATTTGTTTTTAGTTTGTCTTACACGTATTCATTTCCCTTGACTGATCATTCTTCAGACAATTGGTTTGACCTGAGCTTAGGCTGTTTTGGACAAGTGTACCAATGCTGTCCTTTTTTACATGAAGACGGTGCCACTTACGATGCACTGTGAATGAATGCATTATCCCAGGTTCCCCATACTTCTCCAGCTGGTTCCTGAAGATTCTTAGATTCAAATAGAATGGCTTTTTGCCAGTGCAAATTGATACTTCAGCCCACAATGGTGTATTTTGTTTCCTTGTTGGTTAATGATAGAGCCAAGATTTAAACTTTTTCTCCATTAGATTTTATAATTTGATTCACAACAAATTATATTTTGTGTTTCTCAAATATTGTCCATAGCCAAGAACTCTTTTGAAAAAGAGTCGTTTTCATGTTTGTAATGCATAGATTATTGTTTGCTACTTAGCTGCTGTAATGCTTTTGCTTAGAAATTGTCACTAGCTAGTTATTAAATATCCATTATCGCTCATGCAGAATTAACTTCCACTTAAAACATTCCAGTTAAACACAACTTCATTGTAAACCCTTTAATCGGCTCCTTGTCCCTGCACGTGCAGCAGTCTCATTGAGCAGCGTGAGTCCTCAGCGTGGTCCTTAGTGGATCGCCCAGCTCATCATCTGAGATGCCGAGTAGTTAATACCTTAGAAACCTGGTGAGTCAAGATTGACAGTTTTCAGTTTAGCCCAACCACAAATTTTCTGGGATAACTGTTTGGGAAATGCCTTTTTGACAATTTGATATCTTACTGTTGTTTAATTTCACTGCCATTACTTCGCTTCTTTCCTGTCCCTAGAGTTTTGAATTCCACGTGATTTGTTGGTGGTTTTATGAATTTTACTTTGCCTGAGGTGATTTTCATCAAATGTTAATAGAAGGGACCTTAGAAATCATCTAATCTGATATTCTCCACTTATTTCACAAATGAAAAAATGGAAATACTTTTCCTGAAGCACCTGTTAGAATCTCTTGGCTCCTTGTTCAGTACTTGCTCTGTCTCAGTTTCACAAAATTCAATGTTAGGAATGATTTTTTTTAATATTAATTTTAGTTTATCCTGGATTTTGTTTTTGTTTAGAAGAGAAATTAACATTTTAAAATATGGTCTACGTGGGCCCACCCCGTGGTGCAGCAGTTACGTTCGAACATTCCGCTTCGGCGGTCCGGGGTTCGCTGGTTCGGATCCCGGGTGTGGACATAGCACCGCTTGGCAAGCCATGCTGTGGCAGGCATCCCACATATAAAGTAGAGGAAGATGGGCACAGATGTTAGCTCAGGGCCAGTCTTTCTCAGCAAAAAGAGGTGGATTGGCAGCAGATGTTAGCTCAGGGCTAATCTTCCTAAAAAAAAAAAAAAGATCTACCTATTAAAGTTTTTTTTTAATGAGAAGGAGATTAAAACTTGGCTCTGACCCATTTGGACTTGGTTGTTGCATTTGCAAAACATTTAGAATAGCACTACTTATTTAAAATTTTTTAATTTCTGGATTGTTTTAGTTTAGTGAGCATTAAAAATTGACAGGGGACAAGTTATGGGTTGTTTTATTTTTTTCCTTTTTCTTCCCAAAGCCCCCCAGTACGTAGTTGTATATTCTTCATTGTGGGTCCTTCTAGCTGTGGCATGTGGGACGCTGTCTCAGAGTGGTTTGATGAGCAGTGCCATGTCCACGCCCAGGATTCGAACCAATGAAACACTGGGCCGCCTGCAACAGAACGCACGAACTTAACCAGTTGGCCACGGGGCCAGCCCCAAGTTATGGGTTTTTTTTAGTTGTTAATCTGAAACCCTTTGGAGCTTTATTTTACATGAGTTTATTAGAAAGACTTTTCCAAAGATATATGAAAATGATATTTTTGGATTAACAGTGTTTTTGTGGCCAATATTGTAGTAAAGAGATTGTGTTGGAAAAAATGAATCAGATAAACTGGAAAGTAAAGCGTTTCCCTGTAGAGTCACTAGGCTGTACAGTATGTTTCAGCTTTAACAGATGATTCCATTACCTTCCTCTGGTCCTCTGTTGCATAGCGTGTGTAACTGTACGTTAAATACCTCTTGAGTACAAGTGTAGTTTTTAAAAGGTGTCTGTAAATTTCTTGTAAACTACTAGATTGCAAGATTTTGATGGTAGATAAATACTAATTGCATGAATGAATTTTAGTCTAAAACATTTTTTTACATTTTTACTGTTGTGGTAAAATATACATTACATAGAATTTACTGTTTTTACGTTTTACGTTTTTATGTAGTTCTGACATTAAGTACGTTTACATTGTCGTGCAACCATCACCACCATCCATCTCTAGAACTTTTTTGTCTTCCCAACTGAAACTCTTTACCCTTTAAACACTAATTCTCCATTCTTCCCAGCCTCTAGCAATCACCATTCTACTTTCTGTCTCTATGAATTTGACTGCTCTAGGTACCTCTTCTCATATAAGTGGAATCATATAATATTTATCCTTTTGTGACTGACTTCTTTCACTTAGCGTAATATTTTCAAGGTTCATCCATGTTGTAGCATGTGTCAGAATTTCCTTCCTTTTGAGGTGGGATAATATCCCATTATATTTATATACCATATTTTATTCATTGATTGGTGGACACTTAGGTTGCTTCCACCTTTTTGCTATTGTGAATAATGCTGCTATGAACATGGGTGTACAAATACCTGTTTCCCTGCTTTTGTTTCTTTTGGGTGTATATCCAGAAGTAGAAGTGCTGGATGATGTGGTAATTCTATATTTAATATTTTGAGGAGATTGGAACCATAATTACATATTATTATGTTTTCTACAGCACCTACACCACTTCACATTCCCACCAGCAGTGCACAGTAAGGATTCCAGTTTCTCCATAGCTTTGTCAGCACTTTTTTTGTATATAGTAGCCATCTTGATGGGTATGAAATGGTATCACATTGTGGCTTTTATTTGCGTTTCCCTAATGATTAGTGACAGTCTAAAACTTCTTACAGTTTAAACTCAGATTAACTCAAACCTTCTTTTTTAAAAAATATATTGAGTTCATTGGTGAGGGAGTGAGGAAACCAACATCCTCATACTCTGATAGTAGAAATATAAATAGGTACCAGCTTTTTGGAGGGGTGATTTGGTAATACATATCAAAACCTTACAATTTTTGGAGAGATAGTGGGCAAAGAAGTTGACCTTTTCTTATTAACACATAACATGAAATTTTCACAATTTCTGCAACCATTGACCTAGCAATTCTTTCAGAAATTTATCCTAAATCTATAATTAGGGATGTGTGCAAAGTTATAAGTATTATAGCAAACCATTGTAAACAACTTGAATGTCTCACATAGAAGACTGGGTAAATTCTGATTCAGTAGGCCTGGCAGTGGGAGTTGGGGAAGTAGGATCTGGGAATTGGCATTTTTCAGCATGTGCTCTGGATAATTCTGATAAATTTGGTCTCTAGACCACATTTAAGGAAGCTTTACTCATTACTTACATGCTTTAATTTCAGGTTCCGTGGTGTGCTAAGGCCCTATGCAGACTGGTCTTTGACTTCCCTATTCAGCCTTCTCTACAACTGCTTCCCAAACATCCTCCATCATGTTCCAGTCTAAGAGCCTTCTTATGCGACTTTTCACTCACACCGTTTTCTCCATCTGCCTTGCCTCTACTTCCCACCCCAGCTCTGCCTGGTGAAACCATACCCATCCTTCAGAGACCCACTTGTCTTCTGCAGTAAGCTTATACTTTCTTTTTCCCCCCAGCATTGTTGAGGCATAATTGACAGCTTCTACTTTTCAATTCATAGGAATATCTCTTTTCTTTCTCTGAGTATTTTCACATTTTGTACTTTTATACCATTCATTGTATTCTGTCATGAAATATGATTGTATTGGTGAACATGTTTTATATTTTCTACCTCGTACAAATTCATTCAGATCTTCTGTTTAATATAGCACAATTCATTGAGTGCTTTTTGTGTCCTGGGCATCGTACTAGGTGCTAGGGGCTCAGAATTTTTTAAAAACATAGACTTTCCGAGCCAGCCCTGATGGTGTAATGGTTAAGGTTTGGCGTGCTCCACTTCAGCGGCCCAGGTTTGGTTCCTGGGCATTCTGTGTCAGTGGCTCACATAGAACAACTAGACGGACCTGCAGCTAGAATATACAACTATGTACTGGGGCTTTGGGGAGAGAAGAAAACAGAACAAAACAAGACATGGACTTTCGTCTCACGGAACTCATAGTCCAGGAGAAGAAACCCATACCACTAACCTTGATTTAACAGCGTTAAGTCCTGATATTGGTGGAATGAAAAATTATTCTGGGCTTTCTGGGGAAGATATAATTGAGGAGGTCAAGGAAACTTGAAGTAAGCTAAATCTTAAAGGATGAAAATTTTTTCAGGTAGGAAATTGTGGAAAGAAAATTTAAAGTGGAGGAAAAGCAATGAGCAGAGATTCAAATTTATTAAATCACTCAGTGAATAGTTCTGAGTGCCAGGGATACAAGAACAAAGTCCTTTCTTAAATTCTGTTGGGGTGACAGATAAGGAACACATTAACAGATAAAAAATGTGTTAGGTAGTGTTAAGTACTCTGAAGGAAACAGGCAGGATAAGAGTGTAAGAGTGATGGAAAGATATTATTGTAAGTAGGTGGTCAGGGAAGGCGTCACCACCACAGGAGGTGACATCTGAAAAGAAGCGTAAATGAAGTGAGAGAGTAAACCCTGAGGATGCCCTGGGGAAGTGAGGTTAAGGGAGCGGAAAACAAATGCATGTGTGAAAATGGATAGTGTACATTGATGTAAAATATAAATATATTTTAAAATATGAAGTAAAACAAAATGAATGGTTTTTGTAAGACATTTAATTTTTGAAAAATAGATTTTTTGTTTAACATTAAAAAGTTTACAGGGGATGGGGGCCGGCCCAGTGGCACAGCGGTTAAGTGCGCACGTTCTGCTTCTTGGTGACCCTGGGTTCGCCGGTTTGGATCCCGGGTGTGGACGTGACACCACTTGGTAAATGCCATGCTGTGGTAGGCGTTCCACCTGTGAAGTAGAGGAAGATGGGCACGGATGTTAGCTCAGGGCCAGTCTTCCTCAGCAAAAAGAGGAGGATTGGCAGTAGTTAGCTCAGGGCTAATCTTCCTCAAAAAAAAAAAGTTTACAGGGGCTGACCCAGTGGCATAGTTGGTAAGTCTGTGCACTCTGCTTAGGTGTCCCAGGGTTTGCCAGTTCGGATCCTGGGTGTGGACCTACACAACACGCATCCAGCCATGCTGTGACAGGATCCCACATACAAAATAGAGGAAGATGGACAACAGATGTTAGCTCAGGGCCAATCTTCCTCACTAAAAAAAAAAGGAAGAAAGTTTACAATAGGGGGCTGGCCCCACGGCTCCATGGTTAAGTTCAGCACACTCTCTCCTTCAGCTGCCCAGGTTCTTGGGTTTGGATACCAGGCACAGATCTTTTTTTTTTTTTTTTTTTTAAAGATTGGCACCTAGGCTAACAACTGTTGCCAATCTTCCCCTTTTTTTTTTTTAATTTTTTTTTTTTTATTGTTTTCATTTTTCTCCCCAAAGGCCCCCAGTACATAGTTGTGTATGCTTAGTTGTGGGTCCTTCTAGTTGTGGCATGTGGGACGCTGCCTCAGCATGGCTCGATGGGCAGTGCCATGTCCACGCCCAGGATTCGAACGTAACACTGGGCTGTCTGCAGTGGAGTGCGCAGACTTAACCACTCGGCCACGGGGTCAGCCCCCTTTTTTTTTTTTTTTTAAGGATTGGCACCTGGGCTAACAACTATTGCCAATCTTTTTTTTTTTTTTTTTCTGCTTTATTTCCCAAACCCCCCGGTACATAGTTGTATATCTTAGTTGCAGGTCCTTCTAGTTGTGGGATGTGGGACGCCGCCTCAACGTGGCCTGATGAGCGGTGCCATGTCCGCGCCCAGGATCTGAACCCTGGGCTGCTGCAGCGGAGCGCGTGAACTTAACCACTCGGCCATGGAGCCAGCCCCAGGCACAGATCTGTACTACTTGTCCACCATCTCTGGTGGCGACCCACATCTAAGATGGAGGAAGATTGGCACAGATGTTAGCTGAGAGCTGATCTTCCTCAGCAAAAAAATAAAAAAAAGGTTTTTTAAGAATCTCAAGCAGACTTTATTCTGTAGGGCATGGAATGCCTTTCGAGATGTTTTCTTTAAAAAGGCAATATAAGGGCCACCCCCGTGGCCAACTGGTTAAGTTCACACGCTCTTCTCTGGTGCCCCAGGGTTTCCCCAGTTCGGATCCTGGACGTGAACCTGGCACCGCTCATCAGGTCATGTTGAAGTGGCGTCCCACATGCCACAACTAGAAGGACCCACAACTAAAGTATACAACTGTGTACTGGGGGGATTTGGGGAGGGGAAAAAAAAAGATTGACAATAGTTGTTAGCTCAGATGCCAATCTTAAAAAAAAAAAGCAATATATTTATTTGGTTCAAAAAACCAGACAATATAAAAAGATACATAATCAAGAGTCTTCACCCTCCTCATCCTCCTTAGTCTCCTCCCCCCATTTCATTACGGGTTTTTTTTGTTTTTTGGGTTTTTTAAGGAAGATTAGCCCTGAGCTAACATCTGCTACCAATCTTCCTCTTTTTGCTGAGGAAGACTGGCCCTGAGCTAACGTCCGTGCCCATCTTCCTCTACTTTATATGTGGGACGCCTACCACAGCATGGCTTGCCAAGCGGTGCCATGTCCGCACTGGGGATCCGACTGGGCGAACCCCAGGCCACCAAAGCAGAACGTGCGCACTTAACCACTGCGGCACTGTGCCGGCCCCTCTTTTTTCAAATATATCCTTGTGTTTCTTTATAGAAATATAAGCAAAAACACAGATTGTTGTTTTTTCCTCTTTATATAAAAGGCATATAATATATAAACTTATAGACCTTGCTGTTTTCACTAATTAAATGTCTTGGATATCTTTCTATGCAAGGAGAATATTCTTCATTATTTTTTACACCCACGTGATAGTCTGTGTAGATAGATCATAGTGCATTTAGCCATTCTCTTGACAGTGGAGCTTTGAGTTGCTTGTAGAAACAGTGCTATAGTGTGATTATTCCCAAAAGTGAGATTACTGGGTCAAAGGATAGATGCATTTGTAAATTTGTTAGATATTGCCTAACTGCCATCAGAGGTTATAGCACTCCCATCAACAATGTACGAGAGCGCTTGTTTCTCCACAGCCTTCCGAACTTTTGGATTTTTGCCAATGTGATAAGAGAGGAGTTGTATTTCAAAGTAGTTTGTTTTATTATTGAGATATAATTCACATGCCTTAAAATTCATCCTTTAGTGTATAATTCAGTGGTTTTTAATGTTTTCTCGAGGTTGTGTAACTATCACCACGATCTAATTCCAGAATATTTTCATTATCCCAAAAAGATGCCACATACCCATTAATAGTCGCATCCCATTTCCAGTAGCCCCTGACAGCCACTAATCTACTTTCTGTCTCTGTGGATTTGCCTGTTCTGGACATTTCATATAAATGGAATCATACAATACGTGGCTTTGTGGCTTTTTTGTGTCTGATTTCGTTCACTTGGCATTATGTTTTCAGAGTTCATCTGTGTTGTGTATCTTTTTTAAGGGGAATTTGTGTTTGTTTCGTTTTGTTTCCTGTGGAATGTCTGTCTGTGTCCCTTGCCCATTTTCTATTGGATTGTTGGTTGTCTTTTTCGTAGATTTAGGGGGAGGGGACTCTTTATATACTAGAGGGATTAGCTCTCTGCCTATAAGAGTTACTAAAAACTTTCTCCCCAGTTCATTGTTTTTCAGTATTGGTTATGGTGTTTGTTTTGTTTTTCTAACATTGGAGACTTTTTTTTTTTGGAGGAAGACTGGCCCTGAGCTAACTGCTGCCAATCCTCCTCTTTTTGCTGAGGAAGACTGGCCCTGAGCTAACATCCGTGTCCACCTTCCTCTACTTTATATGTGGGACGCCTACCACAGCATGGCTTGCCAGTGGTGCCATGTCTGCACCCTGGATACGAACCAGCGAACCCTGGGCCACCAAAGTGGAACGTGCGCACTCAACGGCTGCGCCGCCAGGCCGGTCCCCCCTCTATGGCTTTTTAATGCCTAAATTTTAGTTGTTTTCACAAAATTGGGATAATTCTGTTTTGTATCTTATGGTTTCAGTTAATATATCATGAACATTTTTCTAAATGTTTAAATTAATTTATCGAACAGATTTATTTATTTATTTTTTAAAGATTTTATTTTTTTTCCTTTTTCTCCCCAAAGCCCCCCAGGTACACAGTTGTATTATATTCTTCGTTGTGGGTCCTTCTAGTTGTGGCATGTGGGACGCTGCCTCAACATGGTTTGATGAGCAGTGCCATGTCCATGCCCAGGATTCGAACCAATGAAACACTGGGCCGCCTGCAGTGGAGCATGCGAACTTAACCACTCGGCCACAGGGCCAGCCCTGAACAGAGATTTATTGAGAACCTACCACCCTCTGCTGGGCCGTGGGGTTTTAGATACTGGAGATAAAAGAACAAAATCCTGTCTTTGGGGAGCTTACATTCTATAAACAATAAAATTATAAAATAAAAATTACATATATTATGTGAGGGTTAAGTGTTATAACGAAAATTAAAGCTGAGTAAAAGGTCTGGAGAATGACAGATGTTAATTTAGAGGGAAGTGGTCTGGGGAAAGTATCATTAAGGAGGTGACTTTTGAGCAAAGACTTGAATGAAGTGAGAGAGCCTTGCCAATATCTATGAAAAGAGTGTTCAAAGCAGTGAAAATAGCAAGTGCAGAAGTCTTGAGGCAAAACCTTGGCATATTTGGTGTGATCTGAGAAACAGTGAGGATGCAGGTATTCCTGAGTCAGAATGGGCAGGAGGGAGAATGCAGTGAGATGAGAAAGTGAACTGATGGCTATATGATAAAGGGTATTGTAGACTGTGGTAAAGAGTTTGGGTTTTATTCCAAGAGAGTTTTGAGCAGAATAGGGACATGATCTGACTTACTTCCTAAAAGCTTTACTCTGGTTGCTTTTTGGAGAGTAGGTTTGAATGGGATGAGTATAAAAGCTAGGGGACCAGTTAGAAGATTTTTACAAGAATCTGGTTAGAGATGAAAGTAGCTTGGATTAGAGTGGTGGCAGTGGAGGTAAAGAAGTGGTTGGACTATGGATATATTTTGAAGATAGAACTGACAGGATTTGCTGATGGTTTGGCTATGGAGTGAGAAAAAAAAGTGTCAGGTTGACTTGAAGATTTTGGCCCAAGAAACTGCCTGAGTGTAGTAGAGCCATTTACTGAGACTGGGAAATCTGAAGATGGAGGTAGGTCTTTGGCGGATGGAAGGGTTGGTTTGGGGTATGTTAAATTTCAGATCCGAAGTTAAAGAGACATGTTAGAGTAAATGGGACATTATTTACAGCTTGAATTCTGGTAGAGGGACCAGCAAAGAACATTGAAAAGGAGAGGCTAACAAGATAGGATAAAAATCAGGATATGTGTTTAGAGGTTTGGAAAGGAGAAGGAGGCTGAAATAGAAACTGAAAAATAATAGACAGGATAATAGGGTATCAGGGAGGCCAAGTGAAAAAAAGAAATATTTCAAGGAGGAAGGAGTTATCACTTACCAAATATGGCTTAAAAGATGGCTAAGAAAATTGACCACTGAATTTGGCAGTTTAGAAGTTGTCAGTGTCAATAAGGTAGTTTTGGTAAATTGATGGTAAGAAGGCTTATTGGTGTGTGTAGTGTTCCATCATGTGGATGTTACCATAGTTTATTCACCATCATCAATTATTAGTCATTTAGGTAATTTTCATAGGAAGTTTTCAATTCTTCAGATATTTCAGATACTCAGATTTAGGTGCACGTGATGTATTTGATAGCATCATAAAGTAATAATTCATAGATTGATGACTTATTAGATATTGGAGTTAAGAGAATATAGTATAGTGAAAACAGAAGACTTCGAAGTTTAACCTGTTGAACCAACCTGTGCCAGTAGCTGTGACTTGACTTAGTTACTTTTCTGAACCTGTTTCTTATCTAAAAGGTAAGATTTTGTGAGGAAATGAACACTCAGTTTAGTTAGTTCCTGGCACATACGTGTTCAGTAAATCCTGAATTGTGTTTTGTTGTTTGTTTTATAGGGAAAGTAAGGATTGCTTTCTGAAAAAAGTCAAAATGTTAATTGGTAATGGAAGTCTAGGAGGTAAGTTTTTGGGATATAGGGGAAGAAGAAAAGAATTAGTTCTTTTGGGAACAGGTTCCAATTGATAAGACATCCATATGGAGATTTTTCAGTGGTAAGAGAGAGAATAGGGGCCAGCCTAGTGGCACAGTGGTTAAGTGCGCAAGTTCCACCTCAGCGGCCCGGGGTTCGCAGGTTCAGATCCCGGGTGTGGACATGGCATCGCTTGGCAAGCCATGCTGTAGTAGGCGTCCAACATAAAATAGAGGAAGATGGGCATAGATGTTAGCTCAGGCCAGTCTTTCTCAGCAAAAAGAGGAGGATTGGTGGCAGATGTTAGCTCAGGGCTGATCTTCCTCAAAAACAAACAAAAAAAGAATAGGGGAAGATACCTGAATTTTAATGATTTCTAATTTAACTCCATTGTGATCAAAACACATACTTTGTATGATTTGAACCATTTTAAGTGTATTGAGGCTTTCGTTATGCTCCAGAATATGGTCTATCTCAGTAAATGTTCTCTGTGTCCCTGGGAAAAAAGATGAATTCTTCTGCTGTTGGTACATGTACTCTGTCAATTGTTGATAGTATTGTTTGTCTTTTATACATTTACTGTTTTTTCTCTATTTGTTCTGTGCATTATTGAGTGAGGGGTGTTGAAATTTCCAGCTATTAATTGTGGATTTGTCTGTTGCTCCTCTTAATTCTGTCAGTTTTTGCTTCATCTCTTTTGAAGTTCTGTTAATATATGTATAAGCGTTTAGGAATTTTATGTCCTATTGGTGAAATGATCCCTTTATCATTATGAAAGGACCTTTTTTATTTCAGGTAATATTCCTTGCTCTGAGATCTACTTTGTCTGACATTAATATATAGTCACTCCAGATTTCTTGTGATTATTGTTAGCATGTTACATCTTTTTCTGTATTTTTGCTTTTAATCTCTTTGTGGCTTTATATTTAAAGTGGGTTTCTTATAGGCAGCATATAGTTGGATCTTGTTTATATAATCCGGTCTGACAATCTCTGCCTTTTAATTGGAATGTTTAGACCATTTACGTTTAATGTGGTTATTGATATGGGTTTAAATCTACCATCTTCCTATTTGTTTTTTTGTCTCATTTTTTTAAAAGTCTTAAATTTTTTATATTTTTGAGAAAGATCAGCCCTAAGCTAACGTCTGCTGCCAATCCTCCTCTTTTTGCTGAGGAAGACTGGCCTTGAGCTAACATCTGTGCCCATCTTCCTCTACTTTATATGTGGGACGCCTACCACAGCATGGCTTGCCAAGCAGGGCCATGTCCACACCCGGGATCCGAACCGGCGAACCTCAGGCCACCAAAGTGGAACATGCAAACTTAACCGCTGTGCCACTGGGCCAGCCTGGTCTCATTTATTTTTTATGATTCCATATTATCTCCTTTGTTCACTTATTAGCTATAACATTGTTTTGTTATTTTAGGGGTTGATTTAAGGTTTACTGTATCCTTCTTTAACTTATCACAGTCTGTGTTCGAATAACATTAAACCACTTCCTGTATAGTATAATAACCTTACAACAGTATATTTCCATTTCTTCTCCCTCAGCCTTTTGGGGTATTATTTTCATGCTTTTACCTCTATGTAAAAGAAGTATGTATAAAAAGTACATCATAAATCTCACAATAAGTTGTGGCTGTTTTAAATAAGAAAAGATATCAGATGTCTTTTATACTTATGTGTTCTTCATTCCTTTGTGTAGAATAAAATTTCCATCTGATGCTAATTTTTTTTTCCCCTGAAAGACTTCTTTTAACATTTCTTGTGGTGCTCACTTGCTGGGGATAACTTTTTTCAGCTTTGGTATGTCTGAAAAAGTCTTTATTTCATCTTATTTTTTAACAACTTTATTGAGGTATAATTGACATAACAATAAATTACACATAAAGTATATGGTTTGGTGTGTTTTGACGTACGTATGCACCCATAAAACCATCACCACAATCACTTATCCATCTTACCCAAAAGGTTCCTCCTACCCCTTGGTAATCCCTCTTTCTTATCCCTCCCTGCACCCTACCCACAACTCATCCATGGGCAGCCACTAACCTGCTTTCTGTTTTTATAGTTGGCACTTTCTAGAATTTTATATAAATAGAATCATACAGTGTGTGCTCTTTTTCACCTGACTTCCTTCATTTCACCTAATTATTTTGAGATTCATCCATGCAGTACATATTAATAGTTTATTCTTTTTGTTGCTAAGTGGTATTCCATTGTATATGAGTATATCACAATTTGTTTATTCAGCAACCTGCTGATGGACATTTGTGTTGTTTCCAGGTTTTGGCTATTACAAATGAAATTGTTATGAACATTTATGTGCAAATGATTTTACAGACATATGGTTTCACTTGTTGAATAAATGCCCAGGAGCAGAATGGCTGGATCATTGGTAGGTATATGTTTAGCTTCTACGAAACTGCCAATCTATTTTCCAAAGTGGTTATACTATTTTACATTTCTATTCATAGTGTATGAGAGTACCAGTTTCTCTACATCTTCACCAACACTCAGTATGGTCAGTCTTTTTAATTTTAACTGTGGTAAACAGGTTGCTTATAGTATTTATTTTTTGTTTCCTCTTTGTTCTCCTTTTTGTTTTTTTGTTTTCCTGGTTTCCTGTAGGTTACTTGAACATCTTTTAGAATTCCATTTTGATTTATCTACAGTGTTTTGAGCATATCTCTTTGTATAGCTTTTTTAGTGGTTGTCTAGGTATTACATTGTATATACATAACATGTTGCAATCTACTGGTGTCACATTTTACATATTCAAGTGAAGTATAGAAATCTTAACTCCCTGTACGTATGTTTACCCTCCCCCGTTTATAATTTAAATATTTTCTCTACATACATTGAGAACTACATTAGGTAGTGTTATAATTTTTGCTTCAGTCATCAAACATAATTTAGAAAGCCCAAAGAGATGGAAAGTCTATTATATTTACCCATATTTTTACTCTTTCTTCTTCTTTCCTGATATTCCAAGATTCCTTACCAACAAATTCTGTTAGTTTCCCTTCACCTGAGATTATCTTGGTTTCTCCTTAATTCCTGAAGGATGTTTTCACTAGATGTAGAATTCTGGATTGACAGTATTTTACTAAAGCCCTTGAAAAATGTAGTGTACCTCTGCCTTCTAGCCTCCATAATTTCTGATGAGAAATCCTCTGTCATTTAAATTAATTTTCTTCTATTAGTGAAATGTTTCTCCCTCGCTGCTTTCATGTATTTTTCTTTGTCTTTAACTTACAGAAAGTTGTCTTGACATGAATTTCTTTAGGTTTATCCTGTTTGCTCTTTGCTCACTTGAATCTGTAGATTTGTGTCTTTTGCCAAATTTGGGGAATTTTCAGCCCTTATTTCTCTGAATACCCTTTTACCCCCATCTTCTTTGTGTTCTCCCTCTGTAACTCTGATGACATGAATGTTAGATCTTTTATTGAGTCCTGCACATCTCTGAAGCTGTGTTCTTTTCCTTTTTCCCCCAGTCTCTTTTCTCTCTGTTGTTCAAATTGGGTAATTTCTATTGTTCCATCTTCAGGTTCACTGATTCTTTTCACTGCCCTTTCTCTTCTACTGTCAGTCCCATCCACTGAGTTTGTTTATTTTGGTGATCGTCTTTTTCAGAAAATTCCATTTGGTTCTTATATCTTTTCTTTCTGAGACTTTGTACTTTTTCTTTCAAGTGTGTTCATGATTGCTCGTTGAAGCATTTTTATGAAGGCTGTTAAAATCCTCATCATATAATTCTACTATCATGTCATCCTGGTATTGTCTGTTCAAGTTAAGATTTTCCTGGTTCTTGGTGTGACACGTGACTTTTTATAGAAACTTGTATATTGTTTTTTTTTAAGAGATTCTAGATCTTACTTGAATATTCTCTATTTGCAAATCTCCTCTGATAATTCTCTGACAGGGCAGAGGGGGTACTGTCTTATTACTGCCAGCTGGGGTGGAAGTCCAGGTTCCCCTCTTGGCTCCCTTGACACTGAGGGATGGTGATGGGCTCTTTGTTACCGCTGGGTTGGTGACTGTGGGAGTTCATACTTCGCTGATACTGGCTGGGAGGTGCAGGGGTGCCTCATTACTGCTCCTCTTCCCACCTCCACTGACACCATGGGGAGGTGACCTCGTTACCACTGGACAGTGGTAAAAATCCTGACTCTCTGCTAGGCCTCCTCTGACACCTCCCCCGTGGGGAGGATCATCTTTGTTTTTGAAAGATCATTTTGCTGGATATAGAATACTGTTTTTTTCTTTCAGTATCTTAAATGTGTTGCTCTGATATCTGGCTTACATTGTTTCCATTGAGAAATCTGTCATTCTCGTCTTTGTTCTTATCTAAAGTGTCTTATACCTGAGATTTCTGGTTAAGTTTCTGGTTCTGTTTTTCACCAAATTTGAAAATTTTGGGCCGCTATCTCTACAAACATTTTTGCTGCTCCCTCCCTTTTTCTGGGATTGTAATAACACTTATTAGGCTGCTTAGTTGTTTCACAGCTTACTGATGCTCTGTTCACTTTTTTCCTGTCCTTTTTCTCTCTGTTTTATCCTGGATAGTTTCTGTTGCTGTGCCTTCAAGTTTTAAATCTTAAGCATTGTCTCATCTCAGATGTAGTTTTCATCTCTAGAAGTTCAGTTTCAGTCTTTTTTATATCTTCCATGTCTCTCTTTATCATGTTCATGCTTTCTTCTACTTTCTTGAACACATGGAATGTGTTTGTAATAGCTGTTTTAATAATGTCCTTTTATACTACTTCTAGCTGTGTCATTGCTGGATCTATATCTATTGATTTTTTTTCTCCTTATGGATCATATTTTCTTGTATGCCTGGTAATTTTTTATTGGATGCCAAATAGTGTGTATTTTATGTTGTTGGCTTCTGGTTTATGTTTTTTGTATTTAAATATTTTTGAGCTTTGTTCTGGATTCATTTAAGTTCTGAAAACAGTTTGATTCTCTGAGGCTTGCTTTTAAACTTCATTGGGGGGAGGGTGGCAGAAAACCTTTAGTCAAGCACTCATTTCCCCCTCTTCTGAGGCAGTACCCTTCTGAGTACTCTATTTGATGCCCCATGTGTTAGGGTGTCTCCAGTCTGGCTAGTAGGAACACAAATTTTATTCCTGGCCCTATGTGATATCTTGGGCGTTTTCAATATGTTCCCTCCTAGTTCTTTTTTTCTTTTAAAGATTGGCACCTGAGCTAACAACTGTTGCCAATCTTCTTTTTTTTTTCTTTTGTCTGCTTTTTCTCCTCAAATCCCCCCAGTACATAGTTGTATATATTTTTTAGTTGTAGGTCCTTCCAATTGTGGCATGTGGGACGCTGCCTCAACGTGGCCTGATGAGCAGTGCCATGTCCGCGCCCAGGATCTGAACCGATGAAACCCTGGGCCACCAAAGCTGAGCACAGGAACTTAACCACTTGGCCTCGGGGCCGGCCCCTCCCTCCTAGTTCTTGTCCCTTCCTTGGGTAGTGTCCTCACATACATTCACTGATCAGTACTCAGCTGAAGACCGAGGAGACCCCTCTAGAGATCTCCTGAGTTTGCTCCCTGTGCAGCTCTCTCCTCTCCAGTACTCTGCCCTGTGAATTCTAGCTACCTTGGCATCTCCGAAGTAGAGATGTTGCTCCTCCAAAGTAGAGGCCTGTCCTGTGTCTCCTCAGTTCGGTGAGTGTGCCAGGCTCTGTTTAGGTTCCCGCCACCTGCTCTGCAGCCTAGAAGCTCTCCATGCTTGCAGTGAGTTGGGGCAATCAGACGTCTCACCTGTTGGTTTCCCTTGTCTCAGACAGCCCTGTCTTGTGCTGCCTGTTGCCTAATGTCTGATAATATTGCTTCATATATTTTGTCTGGTTTTTAAATGGGAAGAGAAGAGAGTTGAAAGCATTTCCATCTGTTGCATTTCTTTTCTTCAGTGAAGAATAATGTAAGAGCATGTGAAAATTTGGAATTGAGCTGGGATTGGAGATTTAAGATAGAAGTTTTGAAGAGAAAATTGTGGGAAATGGGAAAGGGAGACAACTAGGGAAAAGTAAGCAAATGGTTTCCTGAAAGATGTTGAACTGAGATTAGGAACTAAAACTTTTAAGTAAAAATGATTAGTTTCTAAGCCAGTGTGTTACTTAACACCTGACTCCATAAGACATCCTGTTTTCTGCTTAAACTGTCCAGTGAACCAGGGTTCACTGCCTCATGAGGTTGCTTATTCCTTTTTTGGACAGGCTGATGCAGTGGGAATCTAGGAGAAAAAATATGCATAGAAGAGATTGTAATAAAGAGTATAAAGCAGATCCCACAGGAATGCATTTATTCGTTTGTTTACCAAACATTTATTTAGCAGGTCATTGGGCTAAGTTCTAGGGAAGCAGAGGTGAAGGATGTGGTGTCTAACATCTAGGGGCTCCCAGTCCATTTAAGGGGATAAGACAAAAAGTTGGCAGCATCACTGGTAGTAATGGTAATAATGGTGCTTTTCTTGAGGCCAGGCACAGCTCTGAGCACTTCATATGTATACATCTGTGTATCTCCCCTTTCAGAAGTATCATCATCTCAGACTGCTGTCCCCTGAACTCAATTTTCCAACTTCTCTAGTCCATATCCTCAATGCCCAAATAAGTTATCCTACTTAATTAAATAATTTTTGTTGAAGATAGCCTTTTCCTAGTTTTATTCTTCCTTCCCAACTTCCAAGAAACGTTGCAGTTCTTTTGGGTTTTGTTTTTTGGTGAAGAAGACTAGCTCTGAGCTAACATATGTTGTCAATCTTCCTCTTTTTGCTTGAGGAAGATTGTCACAGAGCTAACATCTGTGCTCATCTTCCTCTATTTTGCATGTGGGATGCCACCACAGCATGGCTTGATGAGTGGTGTACAGGTCTCCGCCAGGATCCAAACCCACGAACCCCGGCTGGCAAAGTGGAGTGCACAAACTTAACCATTATTCCACTGGGCCGCCCCCTGTTTTTGTTTTTTAACTTTCAATTCATTGTACACATAAGATCTTAAACTCTGAAATTTCACCCTTTGATCTTTGTAAGTTTATTATTTAGTTAATTCTGATCCCAAAGATTAGGATAAGGTCCCCTCTTCCTTGTTCACATGGAACCTGTACATAGGTCATCTGTAATGTACTTCTTCACTAGTGGTTGAGAGCCCAGACTCTAGCAAGACAGGCTGACCTCAAATTCTGGCTTCACCACTTCATAACTGGATGATCTTAGGCAAATTTTATAAACTTTCTGGACCTCATTTCTTCCTCTTTAAAATAGATCTAATCATATAATCTACCTCTTGAGATAATCCAAATAATGTGGTTTACATTTAATCTTGGTTTTTTTTTTTAAGATTTTATTTTTTCCTGTTTCTCCCCAAAGCCCCCCAGTACATAGTTGTATATTCTTCGTTGTGGGTCCTTCTAGTTGTGGCATGTGGGACGCTGCCTCAGCGTGGTTTGATGAGCAGTGCCATGTCCATGCCCAGGATTCGAACCAACGAAACACTGGGCCACTGAAGCAGAGTGGGCGAACTTCACCACTCGGCCACGGGCCCAGCCTCTACATTTAATCTTCAAAAATCCTATGAGTTCTGTTTCACAGAAAAATGCAGGGCCGGCCCCGTGGCCGAGTGGTTAAGTTCGCACGCTCCGCTTCAGCGGCCCGTGGTTTCACCGGTTCTGATCCTGGGCGCGGACATGGCACCGCTCATCAGGCCATGTTGAGGCGGCGTCCCACATGCCACAACCAGAAGGACCCACAACTAAAATATACAACTATGTACTGGGGGGCTTTGGGGAGAAAAAGCAGGAAGAAAAAAAAAGATTGGCAACAGTTGTTAGCTCAGGTGCCAATCTTTAAAAAAAAAAAAGAAAAATGCAATAAACTTTGACTTGATCCTGTTAGGATATAACTGATAGAAAACTCTTCAAATATAAAGAATTTAGGAAGGAATTACATATTACCATATTGATGTCAACTGGTTTTTTAAATTATATTTTCTAGTGCAACACAGGGTAGATTTGTAATTTTAGTTATTTGGAAAATAGACTAAAAATAGCACATTTGGTTTCTGTCCAATAAATGTTACATAAGCAAACACGATTTTCTTAAGTATGTATTTTCTTTGTGTATGTGTGAATCCTTTTGAATTATGGGCTACTATGAATCGCAATATTCTTTATTTAAAAAGCCATCCTAGAAAGATTAACTTTTCTACCTTAATTTATTCTAGAAATTGACTGATGTGACTATATAAAAATAATAAAATTTGAAGGAAGACAACAGACTGAGGTATTTATATTAAATGTCAAATGGTTAATGTCTGTACTATATTAAGAACACATTCTGCAGATAAATGGGCAAAAAGATAGAAATAGATAATCCACAAAGAGGGAAGAATATGGGGGAAGTGTATCCTGCTATATTAAAAACATGCAGGGGCTGGCCCAGTGGCACAGCGGTTAAGTTTGCATGTTCCACTTCAGTGGCCTTGGGTTCGCCCATTTGGATCCCGGGTGCGGACATGGCACAGCTTGGCAAGCCATGCTGTGGCAGGCGTCCCAGATGTAAAGTAGAGGAAGCTGGACACAGATGTTAGCTCAGGGCCAGTCTTCCTCAGCAAAAAGAGGATTGGCAGCAGATGTTAGCTCTGGGCTAATCTTCCTCAAAAGAAAAAAAAAAAAAATTGGGGGCTGGCCCCATGGCCAAGTGGTTAAGTTCACACACTCTGCTTTGACAGCCCAGGGTTTCACTGGTTTGGATCCTAGACGCAGACATGGCACTGCTTGTCAGGCCACGCTGAGGTGGTGACCCATATGCCACAACTAAAAGGACCCACAACCAAAATATACAACTATGTTCTGGGGGGATTTGGGGAGAAAAAGCAGGAAAAAAAACCATACAAATTGAGGGGCTGGCCTGGTACCATAGTGGTTAAGTTTGCACACTCTGCTTCGTGGCCTGGGCTCCAGTGGGTTCAGATCCTGGATGCAGACCTACATACCACTCACCAAGCCATGCTGTGGCAGTGTCCCACATAGAAAATAGAGGAAGATTGGCATAGATGTTAGCTTGGCAATAGTCTTCCTCAAGCAAAAAAGAAAAAGAGGAAAATTGGGCAACAGATGTTAGCTCAGGGCTAATCCTCCTCACTGAAAAAGAAAGAAAAATGCAAAAAAAAACCCCACATACAAATTGACACAATTGTGGAATACCATTTTGCATCTAGTGAAGTAGCGTAACAAACAATAATGATGATCATGGTCGAGGGGAAATTGTAACCATTTGTTGTCAGGCGTTATAAATTACTAGGACTTTTTTTAGAAAGTCAAATGACAGTACAAACCAAGAACCATGCAGCTTTACAATTTCCTTTGACCTAATAATACCACTTCCTGGAATTTGTCTATAGATAAATTCAACCAAAGCATAAAGGATACATTCAAGAAGATACTAAGTATAAAAGTACATATAAATCATTTGAGGCTTTCCTAATTAGCAAAAAACATTTAGGTATTTGGCATCCTCCCACCTCTCTCCACCATTGGTTACATGCTCCCATGTCATTTTCCATTCATAGATGGAGTATGGAAATGACTTTTATTTTTTCATGAGAGCCGTTCACAGGTTAAGTGCATGCTCTCAGTCCCTACTCTATAACCCAGTGTGTTTGCTGAAGCAGGGAAGTCAGAGAAGACTATGCCCTGAATCTTAGGTTTCTGAGATCAAAGCAAAAAAATAGTTCCAGAAGAAAGGGAACTTGAGTAGAGCAGGAACACAGTGAGACCACGCTTGGCAGTGACACAGTCTGCTTAGAAATGTCAATTCAAGAACCCAACATTCTACTCCTTCAGTTTTTCCTGTCTGCACCTCTCTCTCTCTCCCTTTCTCGTGTCCTCCCATCCCCCAGTGCAGTAATATACTCTGATATTTAATCCATATTTAAGCATTCTCTTAGTGCTTGCAAAGAGAGGAAGGGGATTTGGAAAAAGGAAGACTATCAAAGAAAATCCTACTGAATTTTCAGTAGATCAAAACAGTGGTGATGCTCCCATTCAGTTTGCGAAGGAAGAGCATGGTTATTTTAGAAAGAAAATTGCCTATCACGCATTTTATGAGATGCTGGAGTTAAGTTACTAAACACATCACTTATACTCAAGGTATGGGTATAGGGTGCTGTGGCACTTACGAATGCTCGTGGAAAACCAGGCTCTAAGGGGTCAGCATTTTCTAGGCCTACAGCTTAACCAGTATACAATACTTCTCTGTGTATTTAAATGGCTGCTTTATGACTCACATAAGCTTTCAAGAGCTTATCGACCAATTCATCTTCCCTCCAAAAAGTTGGATTATTGTATGAGATGCTGAACTGCTGAGAAATTCCTTCATAGCAATAATTATTAAAAAGCTATCCATTTGTCTTTGGTGTGGATGGAGGTGTAGAGGATGCATTTTCTAACTAATTAACACGTGCGCTTCC
This sequence comes from Equus quagga, assembly GCF_021613505.1. Classification (NCBI taxonomy): domain Eukaryota; kingdom Metazoa; phylum Chordata; class Mammalia; order Perissodactyla; family Equidae; genus Equus; species Equus quagga. The sequence goes on along the minus strand of NC_060277.1, from coordinate 97,720,568 downwards.
ATGATTTTGGCTTATTGGAACAAATAGAATTTCAGGCTTTGGGGGAAATGCTTTAGATGTGGCATTTGGAAAAACTCTGAGTCTGAACTTGTGGATATGAATCATTATGGAGTTCTATGTAAGAAACGTGGTTTATGTCACCATTTAAAGATTACATATTGTTTACTTCTTGTTTTGTGGTTTTGTAGCTTGTGTATTCAGTGAGAGGAGAAGGTGGTGTTCAGTTGGACATCAAGGCTGGAAATGGGAGTTGTACTTGAAGTCTTATGGGCACATCTTTGTGTGGTCAGATTCTTATGTAAATCTTGATACTTGCATGTTATGTGGATGCCTGCACTTACTTTTCTCTTCTTCACTGACCTTTTGGAAATTGTGCCAGGTTTTTTCCGTGTCTTACCGAAAACAATTTTTATTAAGTTACTATGAAAACATAACACTCAGAGATTCTTTTACATTTATTTATTGTTAAATGGTAGTAAATGAACAAAGTTGGCATGTTATGGATGACTCTTGGCCATAGCTGTTCAAAGTTGGCAGAAAGTAATGAGCAATTGTTTGTCCTGGTTTTTTTTTTTTTTTTTTTTTAATCACAATACAGATGCAGGTGTTTTCTTTCTCTGGGCCGTTGAATCTGTAAATCACCTCCTGTGGATGCTGGTGTCCCACTGACGGAGAGCCAGCTGTTGGGTGTTTTAACTAAACAGCTTGCTCCTAGTTGGCTGCTCAGATCCCAGCGACCTTGCCTGCTCCAGGGAATAGAGAGGGAATAGAGCACTCAGGGTGAGGATTTCCACAAGGCCTTTGTGACCGGGTTTAAACTTGTTGAGAGTTTTCTGCTTTGGCTTTTTCCTTTAGGTGCTGGAGTTCATATGCTTCAGATTTTCATGAATGATTCATCTTCTTGTCATATTTTTACGTAGTTTCTCCTACCACATGTATTGGGAGGGGGAAACAGTGGTAGCAAACTCATGCCTGTTTCTTTCTCATGCTGATTGATTCCTATGGTACATAGAAAACTGTTTCTTCCTGAAAATGGCATTTTAGTGATTGATTGTTTTCTGTGGGAGGAAACTTATGACTTTCTCTGTTCTTTTTTCCCTTCCAGAGGGACTCTGGAAAAGTTGTAAGCAAAACATCATTTCTCTAAGAAAATTTTGGATAACAGAAGTTCTGGATAACAGGTAAAGTGTATTTAAACTTCTTTGGTGGCTCAGCTTCGGTGGCCGGGGTTCCGTTCCTGGGTGCCTCTGTTAGCGGCCATGCCGTGCTGGCGGCCCACATACTAAAAATAAAATAGAGGAAGATTGGCACGGATATTAGCTCAGGGAGAATCTTCCTCAGCAAAAAAACAAAACAAAGCAAAAAACTTCTTCAGTAATACTGATAACCACCTATAATCTATATAAGTAAACTGGGAGAGAGAAGGAGGAAAGCTAGATATACTTTGTGTCAGGGATGTATTAGAGGTTTTACATACATTGTCTCACTTAGCTGATGTTTATCAGAATCTGGGCATAGATCTAAGAATCTCAAAATAAAACTATCCTTCAAAATGCTGTTTTAAATGGATTTGCCTGTTGGTTGGATTTAGTTGGATTTAATGTGCTCATAATTCAATTGCAAACATTTTCTAACATCTACCGTAAGCAAAATACAGAAATATTAATATTATACAGAATCCTAGAATCTGCTATGCTGTGCAGCCTAGCTAGGGAGTGGCTTCCTAGTTCTTTTCTGTCTTTTGTTTTAGTTCTTCATCGCTCTCGGTTGTTTGCAGCTATATTGTCTCCTTAATTCTTTTTCATACTTTGTCACCAGGTCCAAAATTTAAGTTTCTTAATAAGGTACCTCTTCACAGTGCAGTCTAGCCCAAGCGTCCCCATTATGTTCTCAGTGGTAGTCTTACTGTGACCTGACTGAGTAGCTACACCTCTGTGCTATTGTCTTATCTACATCTCACAAAGTTCTGAAGGTCTTATGAAATAACAGTATATGTAAAGAATCCAGTATTTTGTCTGAGAAATACATCTCAAGGGATAGCTACAATTTTACCTTTTAAACTAGGGAAGAGATGAAATAGTAGTATGTATAAAGTTTATACATAGTATAAAAAGTGTATATAAAATTTACCTTTTAAACTAGGGAGACTTGAAGACAAACTGGACTTCCTAGGACCCTGGTAGACCCAAACAAGTGCTCATAGACTGAGGTGAATTGTCCTACCTAAGAGTGAGATGCTATTTATTCTAATAATCATTCTAGTGTGAGCCTTGAAGTTAGATTTCAAGTATGCAGAGAAGTAGTTCCTAGTGATATTATCAATAAAAAATTAAATTGTGGGGCCAGCCCTGTGGCTGAGTGGTTAAGTTCGCGTGCTCTGCTTCAGCAGCCCCAGGGTTTCACCAATTCGGATCCTAGGTGTGGACATGGCACTGCTCATCAGGCCATGCTGAGGCGGCATCCCACATGCCACAACTAGAAGGACCCACAACTAAAAATATACAACTATGTACCGGGGAGCTTTGGGGAGGAAAAGGAAAAATAAAATCTTAAAAAAAAAAATTAAGATTTTAATATTTGTTGATTTTCCTTTGGTATTTTTCTGTCTTTATCAGGGCAAACCAATTCAATCACCATGAGTTGGAGCTTCCTGACTCGCCTGCTAGAGGAGATCCACAACCATTCCACATTTGTGGGGAAGATCTGGTTCACAGTATTGATTGTCTTCCGGATTGTCCTTACAGCCGTAGGAGGAGAGTCCATCTATTACGACGAGCAAAGCAAATTTGTGTGCAACACAGAGCAGCCAGGTTGTGAGAATGTCTGCTATGATGCCTTTGCACCCCTCTCCCATGTGCGCTTCTGGGTGTTCCAGATCATACTGGTGGCAACCCCCTCAGTGATGTACCTGGGCTATGCCATTCATAAGATTGCCAAAATGGAGCATGGTGAAGCAGACAAGAAGGCGGCTCGGAGCAAACTCTATGCAATGCGTTGGAAACAGCACAGGGCTCTGGAAGAAACAGAAGAAGACCATGAAGAGGATCCCATGATGTATCCAGAAATGGAATTAGAAAGCGAAAAAGAAAATAAAGAGCAGAACCAACCTAAACCCAAGCATGATGGTCGACGGCGGATTCGAGAGGATGGGCTCATGAAAATCTATGTCCTGCAGTTGCTGGCAAGGACTGTGTTTGAGGTGGGTTTTCTGATAGGGCAGTATTTTCTGTATGGCTTCCAAGTCCATCCATTTTATGTTTGCAGCAGAATTCCATGCCCTCACAAGATAGACTGCTTTATTTCTAGACCCACTGAAAAGACCATCTTCCTTCTGATAATGTATGGTGTTACAGGCCTTTGCCTATTGCTTAACATTTGGGAGATGCTTCATTTAGGGTTTGGGACAATTCGGGACTCACTAAACAGTAAAAGGAGGGAACTAGAAGATCCGGGTGCTTATAATTATCCTTTCACTTGGAATACACCATCTGCTCCCCCTGGCTATAACATTGCCGTCAAACCAGATCAAATCCAGTACACCGAACTGTCCAATGCTAAGATTGCCTACAAGCAAAACAAAGCCAACATTGCCCAGGAACAACAGTACGGCAGCCATGAGGAGAACCTCCCAGCTGACCTGGAGACTCTGCAACGGGAGATCAGGATGGCTCAGGAACGCTTGGATCTAGCAATCCAGGCCTATAGTCACCAAAACAACCCCCATGGTCCCCGGGGGAAAAAAGCCAAAGTGGGGTCCAAAGCTGGGTCCAACAAAAGCAGTGCTAGTAGCAAATCAGGGGATGGGAAGACCTCCGTCTGGATTTAATCTTGGCTGGACTTAAAACTTGTGCTTTTCATAGTTTATGGTAAGCAGCGACTCACTGAATAATGACTTCCATTGAGTAAACATTTGGCTCTGGTTATCTTCAGGGATGCTGTTGGCTCACGATCCAAGCTCAGGGGACTCTGAAGGCGGGGCTGGGACAAGGGAAGAGAATGGGAAACACAGTGTTCCTGGGCACATGTTCCGGCAATACTACAGTTGCAGAACTTTACATTTGTGTCTTCCAGATCTGGAAATGAAGAAATATATTGAAATCATTCTTGTTGAACAGTTTTTGTATGTACAGTATTATGGTACTTTTTTTTTAGTATGAGAACTTTTTTTTGTATTTGTACATTGGACCACTGTAGTTATACTTTTATATTAAAGGAAAAAAATCCTTATCCTTAAGGTAATGCCTGTTAGGCTAGTGTTATTACTTTGTTCAGCAAATTCTACCCTGGGTTTAAAGTTTTAATAGATACTACACCCAATAAAAGTGCCTCTCATGTTGCAGGGGAGATTTCAGGTATGTCAGGAGCTGGAGGAGGAGGAGTCAGTTTTCAGTCTTGGAAAGAAAGTCCACAGTAGAAGGAGTAGAGATCTTCTCTCTTATCCTTGAGAAATCTGTGAATCTCATTCATGTGCCCAGAATTGTATGCAGTCTTTGAAAACCTGTTTGTATTTTTAGAGGAGATAAATGATTCACTGCGTGACTCCTTAAATGTCAAGCATTCCAATGTGTGCGTCGATGGTGTGTATATAATGGCTGATACACAAAGGTGTCCTCAGTCCACTAGCGGCGTGGAGACCCTGGCTAGAGTTGTTACTAAGATTCCTCTATCACAAAGCAAAGCCACACCTGGAAAATGAGCCCTAATAGGATGTTTAGTTGTGGACCTGTTTGATTTGCCTTAAATCTCTGTCCAGAAACCTGCCTCTCTCTGGTTTCTTAAGAAGCCAGTGATGGATATTTTCTTTGTATGTTAACATTAGAAATAGAAAAGTTCCCTTGTAGGCTAAGCTACTTCTACTGCATATGGCAGAAGGCCTAAATCCAAATTCCTTATTTTTTATAGTTTACCATGGAACTTTTATAATTTACATAGTCTTCTGCCAATGTAGGTTTCTGCCTGGAAGACCAGTCAGACCTGGGACATCTGTAAATAGACCTAAAGAGGATTTCAGTATTTATAGACCTAAAGAGAATTTCAGTATTTATTTCCTATGGGCATATATATTTGTCAATGACATGCATTAATGTTCACGTAACACTTGTAATTTGCAGTATTTTATGACCATTTTCAACCTTATATTATGTTGGAGAGCTTTGCTCTCCCGTCATGTTCACATGGTTTATCTTGCTGTTTATGATCTTCTGAGTAAGAGCTGGGTAGAGATTTAAAAGAAGGAGCCTTTGCTTCACCAGGGAGCAGTGCCTCATTTTCTGACAGAAAGCTATTGCAGGCCACCTCTGACTTTGAAACTCCAAAAGTATTATTTTTTATATCTTGATTTTAAAATGCCTATTCTCCATTATTTAGGAGAATCCTAGAACAGCATCCTTTGTGCACTTGTTTTTCATTTGTTTTTTTTTCTTTGTTCTCCATCACACTTCCCCCTCTCCCCCCAAAAAAAAGAAAGTAGGAGATTTAAGCTTATCTTCTGGCCATGCATTTACCTTTCTTTTCTTTATATATATATATATATATTTTATATATATATATATATATATATATATATATATATTTTAGCCTAGAGAAGCTCCTCAGGATCTCTAAACATTTTAAGCAAAAAGTAAACTCAGGTGAGACTGAAGTGGAAATTTCAGAAAATGAGATACATGTATGTATCCTGGATAACTGACATGCGTTTCCTTCAAACCAAATGTTTAATAAGGAAATTCAATAATTATTGTAAGAAAGCAGGCAAAATTTTAAATACCTAAGCCTAGCTAAGATAAAGAACTGCCAATTAATTCTTATGTCACTAGAACTTCAAGTAGATTTCTTAATTGAAGGACAGAAAATATGCATACACTCACATCCGTCCATTCAGAGCCTGGAGGAGAACAGAGTGGCTTTGCCAGCGGAAAGGTTGGGGATTTGAGAGTGATGAAGAGGCAAGGAATCAAGCAGAAATGCCAAGCAGACATTTGGCGCCAGAAGCATCCGCTTAGTTTCTACAAACAGTGCCCCTGGTGTTTCATCTTGGCTTGTTCTGATGAGATTGTTGTCTTTTGTGTCTGGATAATTCTTCAACTTAATATATAGAAAGATATTCTAAGTCACTTCACATGTGCACACACTTAAAATCTATTTTTCTCTCACTAAAGTTTTAGTTATGACATGGAGTTCCCAACTCTCACTGCTTTCTTAGTACATTTCTTTCAGCCTTTGAACATATGAGTTTGCCAAAGCCATTTTCCTAAAGACATGTTATGGACCTACGTTAAAGAAATGGCCATATCAGTGTCTAGCTTAACCCTTAATTGCGTCTACATTGAATCTATAATAATATTGTTTTGGAACTTAGAAGTATTTGTATAAGAAGCCTGACAACAGTTCTTTTTCCTGTCAAAATCATATTCCTTTGAATTGCCTTCTAAGACATGCTCTGCCGTCTGACGTTTGCTGCTTTAACTAGGAGCTAGGTCCTTCACGTACTAGAGTCAGGGTATAACCAGCAACATGCTTATATTCCTTAACATATTGGGCTTATTCAGATGCGGTGTGTCCTTTGTTCATCTATGTTAAAATCTGTTATTCAGAAGAGATGTATAAAATAGGCTTTTTTCTTAGGGCAAGTTTGAGGGCAGAATTAGATAAAATTTTCCCCTAAAGAAATATTAACGTTTGTTTTGTGGCTTTGTCTTTGCTTTATGACTTAGTTTTGCCTGTTTCTATATTTGTTCATTTAAAACCACAAGTGTGTTACTTCATTTGAAGTCATTTTTTCTGGGGATTTTCCTTGACTAATGTCTATAGAGTTACTTTCGATAAAAATGAACTTTGCCATCTAAAATGATTCTCACAGGTTAGGACTCCCACATCTCTATCTTTTAAAAAGAACACCTGTATCTTTCAAGAGAAAAAAATCATCGTTAGGTAACTTAATCTGTCATTCCTTCTTGGTATGAAATTAGGCAGTTGACTTGACTTTTCCAAGTTTCAGCAGCCACTTTGCTCTCAGAAGGGTTACGAAGTAAAGAGAGTCTCTGGTAAAAGATATTAAAAGACCAACTATTATTGGTCATTTGTCTGAGCTTAAAGCTCCAAAAAAAGTAGTTGAAAGAAGAAGGTGATGGTAGTAAGATGTCCTTCAGTGCTGTTTATCACAAGAATCAGTGATGGTTTAAAACTTGCTCTAAGCAGTTTATACCAAGAATGGACTTAAATATTATTCCTGTTAGTCATACCTATGCTTTTACCCATTAAGCTTATAAATGTTGATGCTTTATGCTTTCTGTCTCATTTAAACGACAGTACACTTCTAAAAATACCAACTATAGTTTATGATAAATTTTTGGCCAGCCAGCTTTTGGAAAAAGGCAGGTATGTTATACTTGAACCTACTTCAAGAAATGCCTTTTTATAAAGGAAAAGTCTTTCCTGACTGAAGAAAAGCACCTGAAGTCAAAAATACACACTTGCTGGTCATGTTGATTGGAAGGTTCCAGGTATTAGATTAAATTTATCTTTATAAAATCATGTAATCTCATGAAGAGTCTTATTACCTGAAAATAATAAAACCCCTGCGCCTATACAGTGCAGAGTTTGGAAATTAAATTTCAACTCACCTATATATCATAAATGAGTAATAATTCAGTCACCATCAAATGTTAGAATCATAAAATTGAATTGCATACTTGTCACTCATGCTGGCCACACAAAACATCATGGAGAGTTTAAAAGATTTTATTTGTTGTTCCTAATGCAGTTATGTTGTTTTGTTGTTTTTAATAATGATGTTAACTTAGTTTGGTTCTTGCACATTCCACGTTAATAATCATGCTTTTTACAGAAGCAATCCATAGTATCCCAGAATCCAGGCATCCAAACAAGAGTCCTACTCCCATGCAAAATTTCTACGTAAATAAAAAACTGAGAATCTGCATTTCAGAGTTGGCTTGTTGAACCAGCAAAGACATTTTTCTATATACTTCCAAGATTGGAAATGCTTTTCTTTATTGTACTCTCAATTGTGTTTTCTTTAATAAATCTCTTACAGAAGTCTCTACCTCGGGCACTAAGTGTTAGATACGGTTAGCATATTGATACTGAAAAACTTAGCTAGGACTTCCAACTTTTTAAGATAATTTAAAAGTAAAATTCAACTGTTAAACCAGAAATCTAATGTCATGTGGTGTGGTTTGGATATTGTATGAACAGCGAAGGAATTACCCATTCTAGTGCCAAAGATCACTCGTTGCTAATTTTGTGCTATACAGTCGATGTGAAACTTTATGGTTGGGACAGACTCTGTGCTCAGGGCCTTGTCTCTAGGAAGATTTTGTCAGTTCCAAATACAGTTTTAGAAGATTATTTGTGGTCTGTGCATCTTTTCCCAGACTTGAAAACTCAGCTGCCAGGAAATATCATGTTGAGGATTTTGCCCCATTCTTTGTATAAAATAGTACCCAAGAACTTAATGGTTTACACAGAAAACCTGATACGAAAATTTCTTCTCGTACATTCACCTGTAAGTTGATCTCAGTGGGAATGCGTGAGCAGGAAAATTTCCAAGTAGATATTTGGGCTCAAAAGATGTCCTTTTTCTTAACTAGTGTGGAACTCCTCTGGAATTGCTTGGGCTAAACGGATCAGCATATTTCTGGCGTCATAATCTGGGAAGGTGGCCTTGTGTGGGAGGAGAGGGAGGCTGAAGTCTCTGCACAGAAACTGGGAACCCACCCTGTCTCTGGCTCCGTTTGGTTCTTAAGGCCTTTTCTCCAAGAGTGCCTTCTGAGAGGGGTGCTCCCCACAGACGTAGACCAGTCCTGGTATGGCTGATCTACCTTCTGAGAAGAGAAGGGTGTGCACAGGAGAGGGCTGAAGAGAAGGTAGCATTTAATGCGACAATGCCCTCTCTTTTCCCAGACGCAGAATAGCTGACTGGTGGGTCACGCACAGAGCCCACCCTCAGCAGCAGATTGTAAAACTGGTCAGCCAGCCATATTTGGTAATAAACTTGTGAACTGTTTGAAAGCTGTTGGAGCAGTTAAGTCTCTTAGTTTTGAAAATGGATTCTTCAGCAGATTTGCCATCAGAACAGAGACTAATACCTGGAAAAGGTGTTGGCATCAAAGTTAAAATCTGTTTTATTTTCTATGGTAGAGTTTTAAACTATTTCTAAGGTTTTATTTTATTTATTTTTTTTTTTGAGGAAGACTAGCCTTGAGCTAAGTACTGCCAGTCCTCCTCTTTTTTGCTGAGGAAGCCTGGCCCTGAGCTAACATCTTCCTCTCCTTTATATGTGGGACGCCTACCACAGCATGGCGTGCCAAGCAGTGCCATGTCTGCACCCGGGATCCGAACCAGCAAACCCTGGGCCACTGAGAAGCAGAACATGAGAACTTAACTGCTGCGCCAACAGGCTGGCCCCTATGTCTAAGGCTTTAAAGGCTTATATTAATATACATGACTTTTAGGGTTTGCCTCGTTTAGTTATCAGACTGGAAGCATGTTACACAGGGGCGTGAAGAATATGGAGGCTGAGGCAGAGCTGAGAATCCAGGTGTACACGTTGCCTGTGCAGTGGCTCAGTCAGCGCCCTTTGCTCTTTTCCTAGAGGAGAGTGCAGAAGCTGCTGTTAGTGGGGCGCCCTCATGGGGAGAGGGGTGGATCTTGCTCAGTCTACAGCATTTGTCCAAATGTGACCATCGGACCACGTGTGTAAGAAGTAACAGGGATTGCCTATTAAAATGTAGGTTCCTTGGACCCATCTCAGGCCTACATAATCAGAGCTAATAAGTCCTCTAGGTGAGTTTTTAAAATGTTTTAAGGTATAGTTTACATGCGGTAAAATTCACACTTTTTAGTGTATAGTTAAAACGCATGCAGTGGAGTAACCACCACCAGAAGATACAGAACAGCTGCGTCACCCAAAAATTCTTTCTCGGTAATTCTTATGTACATTAGGGTTTGAGAACCATTTATCTCAGGAGAAAGAAGTTGAAGTGTGAGCCGGAATAAAAGGGGGAGAGGCATTGTTTTGAATGATATCCTGTTTCAAAATTTAGACATTACGTAGTACATGAGTGTCATCTCATCTGCCAGCTCAAAATGATTCATGGCTGCCTGGAGTGGAGGACTGCAGAGCGTTCAGACTGGGATCGGCCAAATAATCCATAAATGATTTGGGGGATAGGGTAGGGGGTGCTAGGAAGAGTACCTAACGAGATGTTTAAGCATGTTTTCAAAACGTCCTCCAATATGGACTCATGACTTCTGGTTTATGACTATGAGTGACTCATGTGAAAGGAACCATCCCACCTTATTTGTAAATGAGTTGTGTCATCACTTAGGAATTTCCCCACCCATACATTTAATGACATCTTTGAGGAAATTAGAAATAGGAAGTAACTCAGGATTGCAAAACAAGGGAAAAGAGATGATGATAATGTGACAAGCATTTGCTGTCAGTTGGTTTTCTCTCCGTGCCCTGTCAATCCTGAGGAAATGGCACAGCACTTCCTTGCCCCGTCCTTGACATGTATGCCCACTTTAAACTAGATTCAGGGATTGTGAAAGAAAACCTAAGGAAGCCCACTGCTAGTGCCTCGAGGAAAAGCTGACCAGATTCCCTCTTTACCCTCCGTCAAACCTCCCACAAGTATCCTTGTCTGCTCGGTTCTCCGGGGCCATCACAGAGGGCATGGGCTGGCTGACAGCCTTAAACTCCAGGCAAGGCAGAACCAAGCAACTGTTCATAACCAATTTCAGTGCATAGCCAGTGACCTGAATGGGACCTGACCATGGGGAAAAATGATACAGAACTAGATAGCTTTTTTCAATTTTATTTTTAGTTTGTGTAGTTCTGTGAAAGTGAAATTTTATCTTTGCACTGGAAATGTTGAAAAAGACTGACAGGGAGCTCCTTTGGCCTGGCCCATTTTTCTGAAAGCATGTTGCAGCTGTGGCTTCTGCCCAGCAGGCAGAGACTGATGTTAGATTCTGCTGTACCCAGGTGCTGTTGAGAGCAACGACAGGCCTCAGCCTCTGACTGCAGAGTGGTCTGCGCGAGGATTTGGGCTCCTTAAGATGTTTTTAAATGCAAAAGCCCTGGAAACAGGGTAAGTGCAAATTGCCAAAGGATTGTTTACTTCACATTCAGCTGAGGAAGTAATCCTGGACTGCTTGCCACGGTTGAACCGGTCATGATTATAGACCAGTTTGATTATGCTGTTTAATTCCAGTGGTCTGCTTTTGGGGGCTGCTTGACCTAGAGCAGACAGTGTGGGGTGGGAACTGCCTTTCCTTTTATGTCGTTGCCCTTAGGCGGGGAGCAGCCACTCAAGCCAGTTTTTCTGAGTAGTGGGCTGTGATCCTGGAAAGTAAGTAGAAGGAAGGCAAGAGCATTCAGCACAGACACAAGCTGCGGGCAGGTGAGGGGCTGTTTCTTGTGCGCTAAGGAGAAATGTGAAACACCAGAGGGCAACTAGGAACTGCCAGAGAAGGTTGTGAATAGGTCAACACAGGTTGGCCTGGAATAGATGTCCTGGGCAGGACCCCGTCACCCTTGATTTAGGGTTGCCACATAAAATACAAGATGCCTGGTTAAATTTGAATTTCACATTAACAGTGAATAATTTTTTGTATATTGCAGGGAACATACTGAATATTTTTGAAAATATGTTATTTTCCAAAATTTGAACTTAACTGAGTATCCTGTGTTTTTATTTGCTAACGCTGGCAACCCTACCTCGATTCAACTCAGATGTGTTCTGAGGCCTGGTGACAGAGAATGGAAGAGGCTTTGGTCAGCCGTTAGAAAAACTACCCTACCTCGATTCGACTCAGATGTGTTCTGAGGCCTGGTGACAGAGAATGGAAGAGGCTTTGGTCAGCCGTTAGAAAAACTATGAGCATAAACTCCATGCGGAGTCTGAGCCACTTCATGCAGAAAGGCAGGAGGAAACCATGCTACGAATGAGGAATGCTTTTTGGTCTTCCCTGTTTATAGCAATTCTACTTTGATGCAAACCAGTTTTTGGTTCTATAATTCTATCAGTAGTCATTTAATAACCATGTCAACCCAAACTCAGGCCAACCTGCTTTTCAAAAAAGGTTAATCTGTCAGTCTCACTTCTCTTACATCCACAAGAACTGAAAGAATCCTGAAGAGATGTCTGTGCGCCCGTGCTCACGGCAACATTATTCATAGGAGCCGAGAGGTGGAGACAGCGCAGATCTCCATCAACAGGTACATGGATAAAGAATATGTGGTGTATATGTGTAATGGATAGTATTCAGCCTTAAGAAAGAGGAAAATCCTGTCACAAAGATGAGTTTTGAGGACATTATGCTATATGAAATAAGCCAATCACAAAAGGACAAATATCCTATGATTCCACTTATATGACATATGCAAAGTAGTCAGAATCATGGAAACAGAAAGTAGAATGGTGACTGCTGGGGGCTGGGGAGATGGGGAGCTATCTGTGGGTATAGAGTTTCCATTCTGCACTATGAGAAAGTTCTAGAGATCCGCTGCACAGCAAGGTGAACGTGGTTAACACCACTGAACTGCACACTTAAACTCTGATAAGAGGCTAAATTTTCTTTTTGTGACAAAAATTTAGAAACTTACTAAAACAAAATAACAGTCTTGGTCAATACTAAAGGAAATGAAAAAGTAGAAGTACCCCTCATATTCCTTCCTATTTCCCTTCCTAGAGGTAATCGCCGTTTATCACATACAAGCACATCCTTCTGGCTCTTTGCTTAGCAGACCATTTATTCAACAGAATCACAGTCGTCAGCTTTAGTAACAGCAGCTACATGACCCCAAACCCAAAATTAGTGACACCAAAGTCAGAGAAGTTACTTAAATTTAATTAATTGTCTTGAAAGGGAACAGTTAAGACATTTAACAGGAACATCTGTTAGTGTACACAAATGAACTCCTCACAAAGATCATAACTCATGCACTGTAACGTAGACTTTTTAGAATGAAACGTGAGAACCTAAAGCTTTAACTCCTTAACATTCATGAGGCGTAATTTAGAGACGATAAATGTACCCTTTTCAGTGTGTGTTTCAGTGAATTTTGTGGGTTTTTTAAAATACAAATACCATTGCCTACTGGTTTTTTTATTGTTTTAATGACATTTTTTTCTGGTTATAAAGGTATTACACACTCCTTATAAAAACTTGGAAATGCAGAAAAAAATACAAAGAAAACAAAAGACATCAGTAATTGCTCAGTCCCTAAAAAGCCATTATTAGCATTGTCTTTTTTGAAAAGCACACGTACACTTTTTCATCCTTTTTTTTAAATAAGGATATTTATTTATTTATTTATTTATTTTGAGGAAGATTAGCCCTGAGCTAACATCTGCTGCCAATCCTCCTCTTTTTGCTGAGGAAGACTGGCCCTGAGCTAACATCCGTGTCCATCTTCCTCTACTTTGTATGTGGGACGCCTGCCACAGCATGGCTTGCCAAGCGGTGCCATGTCCACATGCGGGGTCCGAACCGGCAAACTCCGGGCTGCCAAAGTGGAACGTGCACACTTAACCACTGCACCACTGGGCTGGCCCTCTTTTTTATCTTTAAACACAGAAAAATGTGAAGGAAATAATAGTCTACAACTTCTACACTCAGATAATACTTGCCAGTATTTTAAAAGTAATATACATGCACGTCTTAAAAATTAAAACTACCAAAATGTATTAAGTGGATGAAAAATAAATATCCCTTTCCCAACAGTTTTTCTCCCCAGTGTAACCGCTGGTCTGTTGGGAGTTCTGCCGCAGGCTTTCCCTGTGCGTGTATATATCAGCCTCTGTATAAGGCGTCATCCTACGTCTTGTTTTTTCATTTTCTACGTCTTGGAGTGCTTTTCCTACCAGCCCGTGTAGACCTCCTGCTGCGCTGTTGGATGACCACTCTGCTTCATGGCACAACTATGGACGCCTTCAGTTTCGTTTCCGGCTACTAGCAACGTGAAGGCCTCGCCACGGCTCCTTGTTCTCAAGAGAACAGGAGGGATCACTTCACAGAAGTGAATTTGCAGTGCTTACCAAAGGGAAAGGCCATGCAGATGCTTATCAGTGAGTCCTCAGCTGTCTCTCCATGCGTAATTTCTAGTGTCTTCATGTAATAAATTCTCTGAACAAGGATTGACATATAGTTTTTGGCACCTTCCTAGAAAAAAATCTATATTAAATTTAACTGAAATAACTTTCTCATTTAATATCTACGGATTTAGGCCAAATCATGGTGAGACGAAGGCCGATAAATACACGTTCTTGATGTGGTCAGTGTGTGGTTCAGAGCACAGTTACTGCTTCCGTGGAAATAAGATTTCTTTATCCAGGAAGGTGATGGCCCACTGCTCCGGCTCTAAGGGTCGTGATGCCCTGAAGCAGTCTCTTTATTTCTGGGCGATATGCTTTAGGAGGAGCGTGGGTAGATTGGGGCGTGTCCAGAGGAGAAAGACGGGACAGGGCAAGGCCTGGGTCCATGGCCGGTGAGGAGCACTTACGGAATCCAAAAGGACCTTCACCCTGAGGAGGAGAAGGCTTGTGCTGGGGAGCTATCAGCAGCCTCCACATCCTTAAAGACTGTCCCAGAAAGAGGACATAGTGGGGGAATGGGAGGGAGGCAGAACTTGGTTACTGTTTAAGTTGTCCGATGAATCTTGCCTTTTGAGGTGGTGTGTTTCCCATCATTGCAGGAATTTACCCAAAGGCCAAGTCGGGGATTCGCAGGAGGAATCCAGTGGGAAGTTGGACAGATACTTTCTCAGGTTCCTCTCACTTTCAGATTCTGCAATTCTGTCTGAATAAACAGGATTTTAGTCTCCATCCTTTTCAACAACACTGATTATTAGGATGTTTTTTTCACATCTATTCTTTCCCCTTAAGCGCCTGGAGATGCTGGGCAACTATTTTAGGAAGTAAACACTATAAATCTTTGACATTTACGAGATACTCAGAAAAGGAAGAACCCGTGAACATCCTTTGAAGGGAGCGTTTGGCTCTCGTTGGAGCAGTGGGCCTGTTCCACCTCGCTTCTCCTGTCTCCACTCCAGGCCGCACGGACGGCACAGGAGGGCATGTGTTAGCGTCCTCACCAGCACGGATGTGTTAGGTGGTCCTATGTAAAGACTTGACAGAAGTTGCAAAAAGATGTAAATAAGGCTCCCTGGGCGGCTTTACAGAGTTGCAGAAAATAGGACCTTTACATAAAAGAAGCAGTGTCAGATGCATGCTACAAGCGACATGGGGAGTTCAAGGGGCTGCACTGTCTGAGGCTGGGCTTCCTTGCCTGTAAGTGGGTGGTGCTAGCCCTGCCACATTTGGCCGGTGTGAGGATCCCCTGCGATGCTGTGCCAGGGCCCAGCCACAGCAAGCTCTCTGACTAGGGGCTGTGAGTTCCAGGGCTTCACAGATGGGGCGCCTGGTGTGGGAAGAAGGGTGTTTCCACTGATAAATCTAGAAAGGCTAAGAGGGGAAGCTAGCTGAGCGGGAGGGGGTGGGACTGGGACGATAATCCCAATTCTTTCTTTATAGCAGCAAATCAATTCTATTGTACATGGGGAAAGAAATTTCCACCGTGAGCACATACCATGGAGTATGTCTCAAATGAAACCGTCTTGCTTCCCCCAAAGATCACTTAAATTCCAGATAAAACTACAGCTAAACAGTTGTAGGCTAGTCTGGATTTTCAGGTCCAATTTCATGTTTCTCTTTTTTCTCCTAGCCCAACACACAACCATCAGCCTGCTTTCATCTTTGGATGGCACTGTTTTTGTTTGTTTGTTTGTTTTGTTTTGTTTTGAGGAAGATTAGCCCTGAGCTAACTGCTGCCGATCCTCCTCTTTTTGCTGAGGAAGCCTGGCCCTGAGCTAACATCCATGCCCATCTTCCTCTACTTTATATGTGGGACACCTGCCACAGCGTGGCTTGCCAGGTGGTGCCATGTCCGCACCTGGGATCCGAACCGGCGAACCCCAGGCCGCCTAAGTGGAATGTGCGCACTTAAGTGCTGCACCACCGGGCCGGCCCCAGCATTGTTTTTTTTTCATTTAACAAACATTTATTAAGCACCACAAATATTGCAGGCACCAGATTGCAAGCTGGGAATATGACACTGTAAAAGGTAGACTTAGCCCCACCCTTTCTGGAGCTGATGCTGTCTGTGGGAGAGTAGACCAGCTATCGTGATGCAGTGTACTGAGCACTCTGATCTAGGAAATAGAACTAAGAAGTGCTTCAAGGGCATGTGGGGAGACACCCGACCCAGGCTGGCTTTCTGGAGTAAGTGACGTAAATGGAGACCTGAAGGGTGAATAGGAGTTAGCCAGGTAAAGTAGAGGTGAAGTCATAAATGGGAAGAAGGTCCAAGGACAAGAACCTTCAAGGAGCTGAAGGTTGGAGCCCAGAGGGGAAGATGGGCCCACAATGAGCTGGAGAGGCAAGTAGGGGACAGACAGGAGAGCCGGAGCTCCGGGGTTGAGGAGGGACTGGGACTGGAAAGGGACTGGAGAAGGCACAGCCAGAGGACTGGAGCTGGCCGTTGCTAGGATCCAGATGATGGGGTAGAGAAGGAGATGGATTTGAAGTTGGCACCCTCCAGTGTTTGCTCCAAGGTGATGAGGAAATGTGACAGCAGAGCAGACATTCCACCAAGAAGCCTGGCTGTGAAGATGTGGGGCTGGTGGCCAGGGGGTTGTTTTGGCGGAGGTGGGTTTTGTTTTTGTTTTTAAGGAAGTAAGGGTCTTGGGTTATGGGAGCGAGAAGTAGAAGATACCAGGGAAGAGGATTGGCGCATGGCAGAGTGATGTCCTAAGAAGGCGGGAGGGGTTGGAGTTCAAAGGGGGAGGGATTGACCCTGGAGAAGGACCCAAGAATACTGGTAAGAAAGGAAGAGGGGGGTCTGGCCCCGTGGCCAAGTGGTTAAGTTCTTGCACTCTGCTTTAGTGGCCCAGGGTTTCTCTGGTTCGGATCCTGGGAGCGGACCTGGCACCACTCATCAAGCATGCTGAGGTGGAGGCCCGCATAGCAGAGCCAGAAGGACCTACAACTAGAATATACAACCACGTACTGGGGGGCTCTGGGGAGAAGAAGAAAAAAGAAGAAGATAGGCAACAGATGTTAGCTCAGTTGCCAATCTTTAAAAAAAAAAAAAGAATGCAAGGGGGGCACTGGCAGGACATTAAGAGAGGGGTTTCAGACTGTGAGGTAGGAGGGGAGAGGGTATCTGGTGAGCAGGGGTGGGATGAGGCGAGTTTTGTAGAGAGCAAAGCAAGTGAAATTAGATGGGGAGAGAGGCACCCGCCGGGTGAATGCAGGTGAGCGCGTGCTGTTGCTGTGAGCGCCCAGGTGAGGCTGGAGACTGCAGTTTTGTGATGACATCACTCTGGGCAAGCCTGGGAGCCTTTCTTCCCCTAAGATCAGCATGGCCTCCCATCATCCCACCCCTGTGCTTAAGCCCTCAACTCAGGAATGGCCCTCGGATTAGAGAAGTGACAGGTGCCCCATGAGAAATCAGAGTTTCCTGGGTCGAACTTCATATGGTCTATCCTCAGTGAGAACATTGGAACATATTCCTTGCGGTGGCCTCTGGAATGACAGTGGCACCTTATTTTCAGAGGCAGCTGGGTTCAGGCTCAACCTGGAAGAAGTTACTGGGGTCGGGCTGGAGGAAAGGCAGACAGTGAGTTTATTTTTAAACCCAAGTGGGCACTACTGCTGCCAGGGAGAAGCAGACGGCCCTTGGGGGGAATAGAGATTGGCAGCTGGTCAGACACTTGTCAGGAAGCCTATAGGCTGCCAAGTGGGCAGGGGTTCAGGTGGCTGAAGGCCAGGACTATGGCATGAGGGGTCGGGGCGGGGGGTGAGGGGAGCAGCAGTTAACACTTCGGAGCCCAACTGAAGCACTGCCCAGAAGACAGTGGGGGCTTGAGGACTGAGCCCAGTGGGCCAGGCTCCCCCGGGGCAGGATGGAGCCAGTGAGCATACTAACCTCTGCTGTCGTCCCTTCACTCCGGGCGTGGGTCAGGCTTGGTCTGGATTTGTGGTCAGATGGATCATGGGAATAGTTTTGTGCAAGAACAAAGGGCAGTCAAGCATTAGGGGTGTTCTGTAAGCATTCTGGGAGGCCGAGTGGCACCTTGTCCCCTATGGCAGACCTGGAATGCAGTATGTGCCCAAGGGGAAGGCTCTTGGTGGTGCTCTGCATGGAAGATGTTATCTGTGGCTTCATGGCCTCATCAACCTCTTCCCAAAGGTTCAGGTGACAATGAACCCTCTTGAGGACTCCCGCATCGTTGCACGGGCTGCCAGTGCTCCTTTCAGGAGTTGTCACCACGGTTGGTCTCCAGGTTGTAATATCTTAGACCTCTTAAGGGACACGATAGCAAGAGCTTGAGTCATGGCACGGACTGACGGTTCTTTCCCTCCTTTGCTTTCAACACCAAAATGCCTGAAGTCCCCATGAATGCCAAGGCCAAGGCTGGGGCTGCAGAGGCGTTCTGGGTTTGGCTGGACATCCTCAGAGACCTGTGTGAGCGTGGTGTGTGGATCTCACTCCCTTAAAGGTATCTGTGGCTTCGCAAGAAACAAGAATGAATCTCCACCTTTACAGGGCAAAAGTGGAAGCTCAAGCCATCACCGAGAGCCCTTGCCAGCAAAGTCCTTGCGTCAGGAAGAGGCTTCCTCAGCACCAGGCCTCAGGGCCTGGCTGCCGCTCTCTCCCCTCCTGGACCTTCTGAAAAGATTGATGGAAATCTTAACGTTACCAACAGCAAGTTCTCGGGAGCCAGAGCCGCTTCAGGGCAGGACACAGCTAGGTCTCTCACTCTAGGTTGAGTTAAAATTCCCCAATCCTGGGCTGGCCCTGTGGCGCAGCGGTTAAGTGTGCACATTCCGCTTTGGCAGCCTGGGGTTCGCTGATTCGGATCCCGGGTGTGGACATGGCACAGCGTGGCATGCCATGCTGTGGTAGGCGTCCCACATATAAAGTAGAGGAAGATGGGCACGGATGTTAGCTCAGGGCCAGTCTTCCTCAGCAAAAGGAGGAGGATTGGCAGCAGTTAGCTCAGGGCTAATCTTCCTTAAAAAAAAATTCCCCAATCCTGCCAAAATCACCCTAGCTCCTCTCTTGCCTTCCAGAAAGGTATATATAGGTTCCCTCTGACCTTTAATGAGGTTTTTGTCTGCTGCAGCTGATCCAAGTCTTTCCTGCTGTTTCCTCTCTTCTGTCCTTGCCTTATTTCAAAGTTTCCTGCGTTTAGATATTGCTACTTAATTAATAGCATCAGTTACTGTCTACACCTATGCTATCCAATATGGTAGCCACCAGCCACTTGTGGCTATTGAGCACTTGAGATGTGGCTCATCCAAACTGAGATGTGCTTTAAGTGCAAAATACACTCCTGATTGCAAAGACTTAGTGTAAAAAACAACCCCCAAACAAACGAAAAAAACAATGTAGCATCTCGGTGATTATTTTATGTTGATTACATGTTGAAATGAGAACACTTTGGATATAATGAATTTAATAAGATGTGTTAACTTGTTTACTTTTTTAATGAGGCTACTAAAAAATTTTAAAATACTACACATATGTAGCTTGTGTTTGTGGGCCACATTCTATTCTGCTGGACAGCACTGGTCTAGACACCAGGAAGAGCCATAATGAATTATGATCATTCCTTCAAGTCAACAAGTAGGCTCTGAGCACCCGCGAGGGACAGAGTGGGCTTTGTGATCGCCAGTCTTCATCCTGGCCACCTTCACCTCGTGAGGGCATGGAGCGCCCACAATTAGCCGGAACAAATAGAACTGGAAATTGCAATCTGCACCCATGATGGCCCTGGAAATCCTGGGCAGGTGAGTGCCGGGGAGGGGAGGGTGACTCAGAGACAGCCTGGGGTGGGGATCTTATCAAAGGATTTTCTCCTTTTGAAAAAACATATACCCGGGAATCCCTTGGAATAGGTAGCCTTCACAGTAAATTTCAAATTTCTGCTTCTACTCGGCACTCTAGGAGCTGCTCTGCCAGAACTGCCTGTGACATGTTCTGAAGTCAAAGTAAGTATTTTTCAGATTGTCTGTTTGGACCAGATCTGATGTTCCATCCTAGCCGACACCGCCCTCCGCCTGGGCAGATGGGCGGTGCGCCAGCATCAGAGGGCAGCCCACTGGGCAGAGGGCTTGGGCCACCTCCCCGGCACTCCCATTGCCACCCTGTGCCTGCGCTGCTCTGCAGCCTCCTGCAGCTCTGTGCACCCACGCAGGTAACATCTGCAGCTCCAGGGTTCAGCCTGAGGCTGAGAGGCAGGTGTCAAGAGTGGCTGTGCACTGATCTTCAAGAGCCAAGTGCTGAGCCTCACCAGTGCTCTCTGCAATCTCCTGCCAGAAGCCACACTTTTCACTACCTGAGGGGTCAGCTTATGACACATCAGATGGAGTCTGAAGGTCACAACAGACTGGGAACTGAGAAGCAAGTGAGCACAGGGATGGAAGAGCTGAGAGGCAGGATCAATGAAGAAAGTGAAAAATAGGGTTTCCAGCCCACAGCAGAGAAGAGGGCAAGCCTAGACTTCAGGTCATGAGAGGTTGGAGAGTGACTGTAGCTGGGCTGCCTCGCCCACGAACCCACAGCCGACAGGAGGAAGCTGACTGTCAACTGTCTGCCGTTTTGGGGGGAGACCAGAGGTAGGTGTTCCAGATGTTCGGGGGAACTGAGATGCCGGATAGGGTGGGACCAGGAATCTAGACTCTCACTGCACAGCAGCCGAGGTGGTCCTGGGAGTCCTGCCCGTTTGGGAACGGGGCTGTCATCCTGGGGCTCCTAGCTGCTCATTGTCCCCAGGCCCTTTCTGCCTGCTGCTATTTCTTGCTCCCATTATCTCCTCTCTACCCTTCCATTCCTTCATTCCCTGCCCCCACCTCTCTCCTCTTATCTTTTCCCTGAACAAGCAGGACTTCAAGAGCCGGATACCTCCAGGTCCGAAGCTTCCCTCCAGGGATGAGAATAATAGGTTCCTGGCTCAGACTGGGCCTCCGGCTGGGAGGAGCACTTGGCCTTGGCCTTGCTCAGTCCCTTCCTGCCCCAAGCACGACAGCAGGGAGCAGAGGTGAGACAACAGCAAATTCTCCGCAGGCCCAAGAGCACCACGCCCTTGGCACCAGATTTCTGGAATCTCTTGGGAGGTGAGGAGAGGCTACCCTGGCTTCAACCATAAAAGGGAAGCTGGGTCTCCTGCTTTTTGGCAAGATGCTTTCCCGCTCACCTCCCTTCTGCTCTGCTGAAGCCAGGAGGGCAGTTATGTTTGCTAGAACAGCCGAGGGGTGGAAGGGCCAGGCCCACACCCAGTCAGTGCCTGATTCCTGGCTGTGAATGGAAGCCCCTTCCTCCTGGAGCCCTGTCCTGTGTACTCACTTCCCGTGTTCTGTCTCATCCTGCTCCCTGCAGGGCCAGGAGGACAGGGAAGGGTCCTGGGTCACAGTGCAGTCATTTACAGAAAAGAGAGACACAGGTTGGTGTGAGCTCCATGGAAGCCCCAGGACATGATCTTTAATTGATGCGCCTGTCCCTGCCTTCCCACCCCAAGCCCCAGATGACATATTTACAGGATGCTGTATGGAGCCAGTTCCAGGCCCAGGCCAGTGCAGCCTCCACTCCTCCCTGGGCGCTGCCAGGGCGGGCACTCCTAGGGTGGGGCAGGAGGATGCAGACAGCTGGGAGCCACGTGGACTGGTCACAGGAAGTCTAGCATTGTCCACATCCTCATTCCCACCCCCATGTACGTGCACACAGACGTGCCCGTGTGCAGAACTGTTCACACTTGTATGATTTGGATCCAACTGCTTGTGCCAGATGCATCGCCACCTGTGTGCACGTGTGTACCACCAGAGGATGCCTTAAGGTATTGCAGCAATAGTGCAAAACCCAGCCCTTACCCTCCTGCCCCTGCCCCAGCCTGTGGGACCAGTGGAGCAGGACTGGCCAGAGGGGTGGCCCACCTACCCCCGCTTGTTGGGCAGTGCCAGCTGGAGCTCAGTATTGAGGACCCCACTGTAGCCGCATCCGGCCACCTAAAAGGGTGTCAAGGGGTCTCAGCCCCTGGTTTGCCCTGAGGGGTGGTACAGTTAAACAGGGAGCCGTTTCCTCCATGATTCTTCCTCAGAGATGCCCCAGAAACAGAGGGACTGAAACAGGCAGCTCAAAGGCCCTGGGGTGTTCAGAAACCCCTGCTCAGTGCTGGTGGGGTATCTCTGAGGGGAGGGGCTCCGTTCATTTGTGGCTTTCATCCATAAGGTAGCTGGACCCCCATCTTGCCCCTGCAGCTGGTTTTCAGCAGTTGAGGAGCCACGGCTCCTGTCCCAAGCGAGGATCATGAGGGAAGGCCATGGACAGGACTGCGGGAGGATTGAGGAATTCAGCCTGTCTCTCAGGCTGGGCTGCAGGGGGATCAGAGGACGTAATGGGGACAACTGTAAACTTACTACTCGGCCCTGGAATGGGGTAAGGAGCGGAATGGTGTGACTGGGCCTTGAGGACTTTTCTAGAAGCTAAGGATCATACATGAGACCTGCCTTTTTCTACCTCCTCTTGCACATCACAGGCAGAGCCCCTAACTCTCCAGGCACTGGGCCACTCCTGGCCTTCCTACTTGGGAGAGTCCTTCCTGGGAAGATGGCCCAGCCTGGGACCTCTAGGCACGCCAGAGGGCACCTAAACCCTGAGTCAGCCCCAGAATCACCCTTCTTGAAAGGGGGAAGGTGCCATTTTATTTCAGGGACTATGTTTTCTAGACCCCCAAATACATGCGTCCTGGTAGGGACAGCACGACAGTCATTTTGGAATTGAAGACAATCTGGGACACATGGTCACCATGCCCATGACCCAGGCCTTGGGCACGGAACAGGCAGCTTTGGTTTGAATCAGCACTCGGACTTTTCTCCAAGCTCAGCAGGGCTGGGCGGAAGAGGCAAGCAGGGATGCCTGGCCCCTGTCTGGCTTGGGGACGTCTGTGTTCAGGGAGAGGGTTCTAGGGTGCTCATCCCAGGGGAGGGCCCAGGGGACGGCCATGCCTCCGTTCCTCTGGGCCCTCCTGCAAATGTCAAAAGATCCCCACAAGTGCCCTGGCCCCAGCACCCCCAAGGTTACATTCATCACATAAAGATTCAGTAAGAAAAAAATGCAGATGTCGGTCCCCTCCCCCTAAGTCCCAGAGAGCGAAAACCCTGGTCCCAGCTACCTGGTTTTGTGAGGGGCCATCCCAGGCCATGTCCGCTGGTGGCCACCTGCCCCATTGGGGCATCCCTCTAGCCCCCCCCCCCCCCCCCCCCCCCCCCCCACCCCGACCCAACCCCCTGTGGGGCCAGGAGTTGAAGGGCTTGGGCCCGGAAGACATTTGCATGGTGCCTCCCTCTGTGGCTGGGCAGGGGCAGCCTCGTGGTTCAGGGTGGAGACGGTGGGTGCCAGACTCGGAGGGAGGGGGGGTGGCACTTAGGCCCCTCCGGACCTGGAACGGAGAGGGGGCATCGAGGGAGACTATGAGGCAGGGCCCAGGGGGAGAGCCCCTGAGCCAGGCCCTGGGAGGTCAGGGCTGGGCCCTGGAGGCAGCAATCACAGGCTGGCCAGGGAGGGGATCTGGCAGGAGGTCAGACAGCGGTGACATGGAAGACAAAACAGATGGGACACAGAAGTAGGCTCCCTTCCCAGGGGACAGGGGCTGTGGGGGGCACAGCTCCAGGGTCCACCTGGCCAGGGTGATCTGGCCTTAGGCAGGGTAGGAGTAAATGGACCAGGCCTGAGGAGATGGGCAGCTAGAGAAGGGGGCAAGGGCGGCTGAGAACTTTCTTCCCAGAGTGAGTTCTCCCACCCCGGTAGTGACAGCAGTGACAGTGCGGGTAGGAGAATCACCCCCTAGCTCCCCATCAACAGAATGCGAGGTGACGAATGAGATGGAGGAGACAGGGACAGCGGGAGGGATGACGTGGCCGGCGTCACACTGCCCCCTGCTGGGTCGGGTCGTACCTTCCTCGGCGGATGTTTCTTCAGGAGCCGAGGAGAGGAGAGGCAGAGAAAGGAAAAGGAGCCATCTGTGACCTTCCCCTTCTCTCAGGCAGGGGCCTTCTGGCTCCCAGGAGACTCCTTGCCCCAGAGATGGGCCCGGGGCCTGGACACTAATGACAGGCCCAGGGAGAGACATCGAGAAGACCTCCTGAAGTTGGGGGCTGGGTCTGAGTCCTGACTCCACAACTGACGCACTGTAAGACCCTGGGCCTCAGGTCCCTCCTTGCACATTTCGGGGTTAGACGAGCTCCAGGGCCCCAGACACGGAACACCCTAGGCTGGGTGGGGCCTAGGGACAGGGGATGCAGGCCCTGTCTCAGGCAGCCCTGCTCAGCTCCCCTCTGTGGCTGTGCTGGGAGGCAGTGAGGCACAGGGGCGCCTGATCTGCTTACTTTTCAAGAGAAGCTGGAAATCAGGATTCTTAATGTAAACTCTCCTGTTTCTAAATGTGAGCAAGCAATTTTTTAAATGTTAAAACAGGACCCTGTGGGCTGACTTGGACTGTCATGTGTGAGCTCTGGTTTAGCTAACCTCTCAGGGAGGGCCCCTTAGCTCCACCAGACTGGGGTTCTGATAACCCCCGAGGATGCCAGGGGGTGTGTGGTGGGGGGGGGGGGGTTCTCTTACTTAAATCCCCAGCCCGTGCCGCCTAGGACGATGGCTGCAACCAGGACAGCCCCGGCGATGGAGCCAATGATGATGTTGGTGCCGCTGGGACCTAGGGAGGAGGGCAGGGCTCAGTTGGCAGGTTGGCAGGCACAGGCATGGAGAACAGGAAGGATAGAGCCCACCCTGGCCAGCCACAGCCTCACCCTTATATCTCTCGGTCTCCCCTGTGGGTGGAGACGTGGGCAGGGGGTTGTGGATACTGCAGTCTTTGCCCGTCCAGTCTGGCTGACAGATGCACTTCCCTTCATTGCTGCAGACCTACAGGTGGGGCAGGGCCAGCAGAGGTGAGCAGGACTCTGTCTCCTCTTGCCAGCCCCTCCTACCATCCCTGGTCTCCAGGCACCCACCCCGTGGTGGGAGCAGATGCGGCGTTCCCCGCTGCCAGGGCAGGTGCTGAAGTTGAAGGCAGAGGCTGGCAGGCAGCGATGATCCAGGCACAGCATGTTCGGCCCACAGGCTGTGCCGTCCTCCACGTAGCTCAGGTCTGAGCCATCAGCCAGCTGCACATGACCACCCCTGGGGAAATGGCACTGCTAGCCTCGGTCCTTGCCCCCCACCCCATCACAGCTGCAACTTCCCCTTCCCCAGCCATGGTCCTGGGCCAACACCTGCAGTCCAGCTCCTTGCCCTGGTGGTAGAAGGTAACACTGCTGATGTCCCCTCCTAGGTCCCCCAGCCGAGGAGCTCCAGAGATGTTGACACAGAGGAGGAAGCCACAGAGCACGTCCCTGTGGGGCCGCATGGAAACAGTGAGCCCCAAGTCTGACCTCAGACCCAGCTATTGAACTTGAATCTGCCCTCTCCCCATCCCCTGATTTTTCATGTATTCTCCCATTTGAGACTCAAAGGCTCGTCCTGGGAGAACCTGCTGCTCTATCTCCGAAAAAACCCTCCCTAGCCCCAGAGCTGGGGAGGCCCAACCAGGAGACTTGGCAACTCACTGTTTATTGCACTGGACCCAGCCTGACCCCTTGCGCCCGCAGTTCCCACGCTCTGTCCCCTCCACGTTCAGCTTCTCATAGCAGAATCGATCAGCAGCCGCTATAAGGAGATGATGCCAGGCGTCACTCCCCTCACCCCAGAGCCCACCTGGACCCAACACTGGCCGGAGCCCCAGTCCAGCTGGGGCCTGAGATCCTGGGGAGCCACACAGTTGCTGGAGGGCATATTCAGAACCTGCCCAGTCTCTCAATTCTGGGTCCTCCAGAATCCCCCCTCCCATCCCTAGCCAAAGACTGACCATGGCCCCAAAGGGCTTGGCACTGCCGGTCCCGGGTTTTGCAGCGACCTCCGTAGCAGCGGCCCTAAGGGACAAACAGCAGACAAGGGACTGAGACACTGAGTGGTCAGAATGGAGACCAGACAGACTGTACTGAGACAGGCCCCGAGGGGAGGAGCCCATACGCTATCATACCTGTTCATGATCACAGTAGTAACCGTCCAGCTTGTGCAGGTTAGGGGGACACTGCAGAAAGAGGGGCTGGACTGAGCAGAGCAGCCCCAGGAAGGAATGAAGGGGTGTCAAATGCCCCCCATGTAGGGGCTCATGTGACAGGGCTCTTCCATGTCAAGTACAAGAGGTCTGGCTTGGATCTTAGACCATGCAGACTGGCAAGTGCCATAGGCTCCCCAGTCTCCCTGTTCCCCTAATCTGCTTCACAGGCCTGGGAAACTACACACCTGGCACAAATAAGGACTTAAGAGAGGTTAACTAGTATTACCACTCTGATCCCTAGCACACGGCAGGCACTACACCAGGCGCTGGGAACACCAGCCAGACTATAAATAATGGTTTAATGATTGAAGGAGCAAAGCCAAGAGGCATGAAGAACCCTCTTTTCAGATGAGGAAACAGGCTGATGAGCGGCGGCGACGCCAGCAGCGAAGCAGAGGGGCCCGGAGAACAGTCGCCCGAAAGCCAAACAGATAGGCACAGGGGTTGCCCCGCCCCAGGCTCCGCAGGGCGGCCGGCCGGACCTGGCTCGAGTCCCCGGTGCAGGTTTCCGCGATGTCGCACTCGTTCACTGCCTCTCGACAGGACACTCCCCGCGGCTCGTACTGGAAAAAGGATGCGTTCCCAGGGCTCAGGCAGGAACCGTGGACCCGGGGGCTTCCCGCTGCAGCCGACTCAGAGCCCCAGAGACCCGCTCACCGCCCCGCCCCCCGCGTCTCCGCAGGGGCCCCGCCCCGCTCCTTGTAGCCCCGCCTCCAACAGGCCCTGGGCCGCACGCCCCGCCGTTCCCCTCCGCATTGGGGCTTTCTTCCGGTCAAGCCCCACTCCTCCAGATTAGCTCCGCCTCCAGCGGCTCCTCCCTAAGTCCCGCCCCGCATCAGAACTTCAGTAGCCCCGGTCCCTGCACGTCGCGCTTCCTTGCCTCTCCAGCGGCGGGTCCCCCTCACCTTGCAGCGGCGACAGCAGAGCCCGTCGCTGCACATGGCGTCATGAGTGAGGGTGCATTTCTTGCAACAGTTCCCGCCCGCGCGGCTGCACTCCTGAGAGAGGCGGGGAGAAAGGGAGGGAGGCAGGCGAGCCCGCATCCTCCCCACCCGGGCCCACCCTCGAGGGCACTGGTGTCTCCTGCACCCCACCTGGCGCCCACAGTAATTACTTACTTGCACCGAGCCGCAGTCGCACTCCTCTCCCGCCTCCACGAAGCCGTTCCCGCACTCAGGCGGGTCCAGGAGCTGGACGGGCAAGGGGTGTCGGGAGTCTGGTCAAGATCCTGCGCAAGCCCCGCTCCCACCTTCCCCGCCCCGGGGCTGGTACCTTGAGGGGCTTGTTGAAGAGGCAGCTCCCGCCGCCCTCCTGCAGAAACTGGTTGTACTCGTCGATGCTGCAGCGGGAGAACTTGCGGGGCAGGTAGAACCTGGGGAGGGGTAAGGGGACGGTGCCGCTGGGGCCCGGCTCGCGCCCTCCCCTCCGGCACACTCCCTCGCCCCTTCTCAAGATTGGGGATGGGATGCAACGGGGGACTCGGTCACCATCTCGAGGAGGCTGAGAATCTGTGTACCCGGAGACTGCACGAGGATCGTCCCGCCTGCCCATCAAGCGGGAGTGGGCGGGGACTTCTCTCCGGTGCCCTCTCCAAAGCTGGAGTCGGAGGCTGGGGCGCCGAGGAGAGAAGGCGCCTTCAAACGAGGCTTTGGCGGCGCCCAGTGGCGACAGAGCGCACTACAGTCTGGCCAGCATTGGTGTCCAGCAGGGGAATCTGGGACTCCCTGTGCAGTGTCCGCTGAAAACTGGGCTTCTTGGAATCCTGAGTGGTCCCGAGATCTGGCTCTCTTGAGGCCACCGGGTCCAGATTGCCACCCAGTGCTCCCTCTAGGACTCCCCTCGCCCAAGACCCTCCCCCAAGAACTCACCCAGTGTCCTCCATGATGCAGCCCAGCCAGTTGTCCGGACACTTGCAGTCCCCTGAGAGGTGAGCCAGGTGGATATAAGGGAGAGTGGAGGATCACCCACCCGCCCCCCACCCATGGACACCCTCTTCACTTCTAGAGCTGCTGGGTGTGGGTCTGGGCTGGTTGTGGGGCCACACAGGGTCTTCACTGATACCTGCTGAGCTCCGGTGTTTATTCCACATCATGCCCAGGTTCTGCCCCAGCGTCTGGGCCAGGGTCACTGCCATGGCCCCCATGTTGTCATACTTGGGGTGAGGAAGATGGAGCAAAAAGATGTCTACATCCCTCCGAAAGGCACAGGCCCTTTCCCTCCAACCCCCCATCCCAGCCGTGCACCCACGCTGCTCACCTCGTTCACACCCCCTCCCCTGGACAGTGAGCAGATGCCCCCCACGTAGGCAGCCCCACTACTGGTGCTCTGGAAAGTCCTGCCCCTGGAAGGGAGAGGGTTGTCAGGAGAAACCCCTGCCCCTCACCCCAGTGGCTCCCCTGGGCCGGGAGGGGGAGACTAGGAGGCCTCCCGTGCTAGAGCCCTTCCTTGGGGAGGTAAGCACTGCCCTTCATGTCAGCCTATGTGACCTCAGGCAAGCCCCTTCCCCTCTGTGGGTTCATCTGCCCGTAAGCCAAATGAGAGGTTCCAACTGGATCATCTCTAACTGCAAAGACCTTTTATCAGATTTTCCCACCAGGGCATTGGGTCGCTGAGGAAGGGATGCTAGGACAGTGTGAAAGGCGGAGAGGGGGCGAAGGGGAGGTGGTGGGCTGAGGAAGACCACTTGGGGTAGAGAAAAGGGGCATCAGCCCAAGATGCAGGGGAGATGCCAAGCCTGTTGCAAGTGGCTGGGGGCAGGAGCAAGGTGGGCCCAGTCTCCAATCCTCCAAGAGCACCTGGCACAGAGCAGGTGTTCAATAACCCTGTGCACCATGGCAACCAGCAGAGGCTGGCAGGATGCATGGGGTGGGGGACTCACGAGAAGAGGTGGGTGGCATCACTGGGCTCAGGCAGGCCCTCCCGCCGGTAGACCATGAGCCGGGCCAGGGTCTCCAGGAGGTCATCCTGCACCTGGATCTTGTCCCCATCTGCCCACGTTTCCATGGCAACCAGCACGATGCGGGTATTGAGCTGTTCCTTGTACATCTGGGCCCAGAGGGGAAAAGATGAGGAGGGGGCTGGAAGAGGGGTGTGGGGAGGGGACATGGCTAGAGGAGGGCCTCAGTGTGTCCCTCCAGGAAGTGGGGAGACAGAAGCTGATAGAGCTCACCCCAAGGATGTGTGGGGTGGGCTGTGAGGGGTGGGGGGAGGGGAGGGAGGACTGCTCACCACATCTGCCAGGTTCACCACGGACTTGGCAAAGTTGCTGGTGAGGACCACCGACTGTCGCATCTGCTCAAACTGAGAGAGAGAAGAGTGGTGGAGGGTGAAGCTCGTTCTGACCCCTCCTCTCAGAGTCACCCCCAGCCTGGGAACTTACCAGCTGGTGGTCATTGATCACGATCAGCTCCACGTACTTGGTCTCACTGTGCACTGTAGGGTGGCCCCGGCGGACCTGGAGGGTGGGTGGGCACTTGGAATCAGTCCCCTCCATGCCTGAAGCCATGGATAGGCTCGAGGAAGAGGAGCTGGACCCAGCCAGAGACAGTGCCAGCAGCCCACTGGCAATGGGGGGTCCCATCCCTCCCCAGCCTTGGTACAAGGGCAGGCGGCCTCAGTCTGTCCACCATGGGGACGTGTGTGGTCACTGATGTTAGGGAATGGGGTGGGGGGCCTCCTTCCAGAGATGGTTCCCTAGCCCCCAGCCACACCAGTCTGAGCCCTCCTTTGCCCCAGCCATGGATAGGGGTGTGCTCCTGCTCTAGACCACAGCCTGAGGTCTCTGCAGCCCGAGGTCTGTGCGGGCCCCCGTACCTGCCTTTTCCTTCTCAGCCTCGGCCGGTTCGGAGGAGCAGAATGGGCGGGGGCAATGAACAGGCAGCCTGAGGGGAGGGGGCAGGTGAGGGGGGCACAACCGGCCCCCTCCCCAGCCCCACTTTCCCTCCCTTACCTGGTTCTCTGCATCCAAGGGGGGCTGGGAGGAGAGGGGTCCGGTAAATGAGGTGGGGAAGGGGTCCCTGCAATGAAGGGGAATTAGTTCTTGGGGGCCAGCCAGGTCTGCTCTGAGCCCAGTTGGGGGGACAGCTCCAGTCCTTCCCCCACCCCACCCCAGGGTGACCCAGAACTGGCCAGAGCTCCCATGTCGGATCTGATCTCCCAGATGCTCAGATTCCGGGGTCAAGACCTGGGGGGCACCATGAGAGATAGGGGCAAAGGACACTGGAGCCCAATGGAAGGTTACCTAGGGGACAGAGGGGACATTGGAGCTAGGGACACAGGGGGAGGGAACCAGAGCTGGGGTCACTGAGGAGGGCAGTGAGGCTGAGGTTACCAAGGGAGGAGGAGGAGGAGGCAGTGACAGCCACTGGGACGACAGCCACTGGGACCTGTGGCAGGGCCATCAGAGAGGACCTGAGGGTCTCACCTGGGGGGCTTCCCGAGGCCTGGCCATCTCTCGGGGCTCCACGATGTAGGTGAAGTTCCCGTCAGAGAAGACCCCACTGCAGAGAGAGAGGCGCAGCTCCCCACCGTCCCCAGGGCCCGGGCCGGAGGCTTTTCCCGGCCGCCCCGCCTCTCCCCATACTCACTGCAGCCCCTGGCAGGTGGAGAGAGCGGCAAAGGAGCGAGGGTTCCCCCGGAGCTGCCCCTGGTAGTAGCAGTGGTCTCCGGCCCCCTGGAGGAGCCGCAGAGCGTGAGTGGCCCTGCGCCCGCCCCAGGCGCGAGGGCAGGAGGTCGTTGGAGGGCCCCTGAAGCTGCCACGGGTGCAGGTGGCTGCAGTCCCTGGGCATACCCTGGTTCTACTCTGGCTGTGTTCCCCTAATGTGCTGTTTCAACCTGGGCAAATTCCTAGCCCTCTCTGGGCCTCCTTCACCTCACCTCCAAATGAGGAAGTTGGACTACATCAGTGGTTCTTAACTGTTTGTTGGGCTGCTGCAGGGATCAGACTCCTTCAAGAAGAAGAGCTAACGTTCAGAGAGCACCTTCTGCGAGCCAGGCACTCTTCTAAGCACTTAGCTCACGCAGTCAGGTGAACGCCATGTACCCCGCCCTCCACGCGCACAGTGTGTTCACAGACGCCGTGGCCTCCGTGGACCAGCCCTGCACACCGTCTGTGGCTGAGGAACTGTGAGCAGCTGGTGTCCTGCTGGCCCAGCTCTCGGGTCAGAGGGGAACAGCGCCCACCCCTGCTTCCTGCAGAATTACTTGTGCTCCAGTTACTGAACAGGCTGCGGGAGCTATTTATAGACACTCATTCATCTTTGCTCGGCCCTGGGCCTCCAGGGCTGGGACCCTGGTGTCTCGGGCAGCCAGGAATCCCCATGGCCTTGGTCCTGGGCAAGAGGGGCATTTCCCCAACTGCCCCTCCCAGGAGAGGTGGCAGAAGCGTGAGGGTCCTCAAATGCCTCCGGGCCCGGCAGAGGCCGCTGCGAGGCTGATGTTGGGAGCCGGGCAAGGGCAGCGCAGGGCTCGATGCCATTCGATGTGGCACCCTGACTCCACCCCCGGAGCTCCCAAGGTGGGGAGATGGAGGGTCCTGAGGGGTCGGGCTCATCCCAAGTGTAGAATATACCCTGGACCCCATATCCACCGGCCACCTGTCTCCCCACCCCACCTCCCCCGTCCCCTTCCAAAGGCACTCACGGTGCTGTGCTGGGTTGTCCCCTCCCGGCTGAAATGGCGCTCCACGTATTGTGAGGAGAGGAGGTGACTGAAACAGAGCAGGCGGAAGGCAGGAAGGGGTCACTGATGGGGCTAGGTCAGGTTGGGGGCCCACTGCGGCTCAGCTCCAGGTCCCCTGCCCCAGCCCGGCCCCCTCCCACCCGCAACCAGCCAAGTCCAGGCCCTGCCCTGCCCGCCCGCCTGCTGCCCTTGCTCCCGGGCTCAAGGCCACACTCACTGGTTCAGCTCCAGGTCCAGAGTGAAGTCTGAGTTGAAGGCTGGGATGACGAAACTCACCTGGGCCAGGTGAGCAGGCTGGAGGCAGGGGGAGGGCAGAGGGGCAGTGAGCCCAGGGAGGCCTGGAGGTGGGAAAAGGGGAACCGGGGAAAGCCCAGAACAGGGAGTAGCCCTGGAGAGGGGATGGCCCAGTCCAGCAGCCACAGGGACCACTGATTTGGGGGGAAGAGGCTTTGCACAAGTTCATCTTCCTCCAAGAACCTACTCCTTTCCTGGGGACAGTGTGCATCCCTGGGCACAGCGAGCAGCGTAGGGGCAAGTGCCAGCCGCCCCTCCCTGTGCAGGCGCCTCCCTGGGGCCAGTCTACGGGAGCAGCAGGGATGGAGAGGGGCAGCTCAGCCTGCCCACTGCCGCAGGCCAGGGCCTCCCTACCTCCCAATCCCCCACCCTCAGGGGGGAGGCCCCCAGAAGCATCATGGGAAAGGGGCAAACAGGAGATGGGGTGCAGTGTGACCCCCAGACCCTGCTGAAGCAGGCCCCTCCCTTCCTGTCCCCCTGTCCTGTCCCCTGCCTCCATTTATGGAGGAGGAGGCCTCGCAGTCTGCGGACGGTGGAGTGCGTTAGAGCTGACCATGGGCCCCTGGAAGCTGGGGTGATGGGCAGAGGCCATCCTTTCGGGAGGAGAGAACTTGGCTCCTCTGCCCCAAGCCCATTGCATCTGCCTCGCCCAAAGCTGCTCATCTTTAATATTTCAATTCCCTAGTTAATTTTTAAACATGGAAGTTTTCCTGATAAATTTTTTAGAGGGGCCTTTGCAGTGGGGCTGGGAGGCTCCAGGTTGCCATGGCAACGTAC
Source organism: Equus quagga (assembly GCF_021613505.1). Lineage (NCBI taxonomy): Eukaryota > Metazoa > Chordata > Mammalia > Perissodactyla > Equidae > Equus > Equus quagga. Next base: position 97,687,570 of record NC_060277.1, on the reverse strand, counting down.
CAGGCACGAGCAGGAAGGCTGCCCTCCCAGGCCTGGGCACCCAGCTACTGCGGGGAGTGGGGACCCTAGACCTGAAGCTAGTGAGCCCGGAGAGAAAGCAGCCCCATGAGAAGGGGCAGGAGAGAGAGTCTGGGGGGAATCGGCCTTCTCAGCTCCTGGGTGCCCCCTACAGGCCTCAGGTCTTACCAAAGATCTAGAAGCAGAAAGGCCCAAGGGGGGCTGCAGCCTTCTTCCCAGCCCTGTCCATTCAAGAAGCCTGAAATCCAGACCCCTAGATGAGGCTCCCACCCCCGGGCCGTGCACACATGAGACTTTTGTTTGCTGCCTTTCTTTTCGGGGGAGCAGGTGGCAAGATCCTCAGTGTCACAAGATCCGTAGCCTGGTGCTGGTCGGCTTCCTCATCAGCCACCTAGGATCCTAATTCTTCCTGAGCACTTATTGTGACCCAGGCACTGTTCTACATGCTTTACAAGGATGATCATATCTAATCTTCCCGACAACCCAGTGGGACAGATGCCTCTGTTATCCTCGCCTGACAGATGGAGAAACTGAGGCACAGAGAGGCTAACTAACTTGCCCAAGGTCACACAGCTAAGAAGTGGTGGAGCTGGGATTCAAGCCTATGGAATCAGCTTCCAAGGCCTTCTCCCCGCAAAGGTGAGGTGAGATGGAGATGGCCCAGGGTCCATGAGAGGCCCTGGGAGAGGCAGTGAGGTGAGCCAAGGGGCCAGGGCCTGGGTAGGCAGCCCTCTGAGCCCCAAGGACACTGACTCACCCCATCCCAGGCTGACCAAGGCTCCAAGCTCCATCCTGAGCCCCTAGAACATCGATCAGACTCAAAATAGAAAGTCAAGGACAAAGAGTCACAGCATCTCTCTCCTCCCTGAGCCTGGACCATCTCTGCTTTCCCCATCCCCCTGGGCCTCGACCAGCTCCACCTCTGCCCCTACCCTTGGCCCCAACCACACCTCCTCTCCCTCTCCCCTCCTAACAAGCCCCTATCCTGCCCCCACACTGGCCACCCAGAGGAGCAGCCTGTCCAGGCCCCTTGCCCTGATTCCACTCTCTCAGGCTTTGTAGCCGCAGGGATGATCCAGCAACCTCTCTGAGCCTGACTTTCCCACTGAAAATGGGAAGATGAGGCCGGATGCAAGGCTGTGAGGTTGGCTTGTGCGGCGGGGTCATGCTGGGCCCGGAGGATTCTGGCACTTGGCCCTGGCGCTTGCAGAATCTCCCTCACTCGGAAGTCAGCGAGCTAACCCATTGGGCCTCCCCGCTCTGTGTGGACCAAGCTGACCCCCAGTCTGGGGAAAGCCCAGACTGACGGGGGAACAGACACCAGGTCCTCTTTGTCCCCACCACTTCTGCAGCCTGCCAGGGCCTCACCCCCTTCCCAACCTGGTGCCCTGTTCCCCAGCAGGACACAGGGCGCAGGCCAGATAAGACCTGTGCAAGGGCAGCTGCGGGGGCTGGGGAGTCACCAGAGGCGCTGGGAGGAAAGGAGGGCACTGGAGAGCTGGGCAGGTTTGCCTGGCCTGGCCCGATGGGGGGACTCAAGGGGACACCCCCGTCTGAAGGGAAAGAAAGATCAGGCAAACCCACATAGTGCCCAGGAGTTCTGCACCCCAGGCGCCTGGGGATGGGGCTCCCGCTGGCACCAGTCTTAAGACCTGCCCCCAGCCAAGCTTTAGGCCCATGTTCTATCAAAGCCAAACTGCTCTTTGCCTGGCCTGCCCCTGACCTCTCCCATGACCCCTCAGTCCCTCCCTCGGGAGCCCCTTCCATCCGCTGCCACCTGCCCTCCTCTGCATCCAGCTCAGCACTGCTGGTGACCAGCCAGCCGGGCCTCGACCCTGTGCCCTGCCCTTGCCTCCTGCTCCCCGGCCATCGGCTCTCACGTGCTCCAGCTCATTTGATCTCAACCGCCCCGCCGTCTGGCGCTCACTTTACAAATGTGAGGCTGAGGCTCCCGGAGGGACACTTGGAGGTGACTGGCCCAGGGCCACGCTGGGGAGGTACAGGGTCAAGTCGCACCTTCAGGCTGGAGTCTGTGGTCTGTGTCTGCCATGGCAGCTGTGGCCACCTGGCTGGGGTGACGGTGCCCTCCCTGAGGCCTCCCTGTCGTGGGCCCATCCACTCCTCAGGCATCTGCTTCAGGGGGCTGGGCCTCGCTGGTCCCCCTGCACCCCATGTCAGGCCCAGCCAGAGACGGGGTGCAGAGGGAAGGAGGCAAAGGTCCCCAGAAGTCCCAGAATCACAAATACAGACGCCAGGCCTCCACCCCAGACCTCCAGGGCCAGTCTTGAGACAGGGAGACTAAAGAGCTGTAGGGTTCCCAAGCGCCCCAGAAAATCTGAATGTCCAGACGCTGCCCCTCCGTCACCCCGAATGCCTCCTCCCGAGCCTCCGTCTCCTCCCACGACCCTCCCCTCCTCACCCTCACCTGCGAAGCCGGCACCCACCAACCCACGTGGGGCTGTGGCCGCTCACACTCCCGGGCCTTTAGGCCCACTGCTCTTTTCTTTTTTTCAAAAAAAGATTGGCACCTGAGCTAACGTCTGTTACCAACCTTCTTTTTTTTCTTCTTCTTTTCCCCAAAGCCCCCAGTACATAGCTGTATGTTCTAGTTGCAGGTCCTTCTGGTTGTGGCATGTGGGACGCCGCATCAGCATGGCTTGACAAGCCGTGCCATGTCTGTGCCCAGGATCCAAACCAGCGAAACCCTGGGCTGCCGAAGCAGAGCGCGCAAACGTAGCCACTCGGCCATGGGGTGGCCCGGCCCACTATTCTTGATGTGGATTTCTTTGATGGCTGATCCAGCTTTTCACATGGGCCACCTGTAGTCCCCTGGAGTAGGGCTCTGCCAGCCTTTGCCCTGCTCAGGGGCTCAACACTCACGTTGAGTGGGAAGGTGTCAGAAGGCCTGAATGAGCTGAGGTTTAACCTCTCTGAGCCTCAGTTTCCCATCGATAAAATGGGCTTGCTGTGAGGATTAAATGAAAGCCCTTTTTAACTTGTTATCAAGCATTAGTAATAATAATAATCAATGAAGAAGGGAGTGTAAATGTTCCACCTAAACAGGGCCTGGAGGAACCGGATAAACCTCACCGGCTGGGTGGCAGCAGGTGGGGAGAAGCCAGAGAGCAGGAACCACCGGGAGGAGCCCCTCCGCCAGCAGCGGACTGGCCGGCGTCCCTCCACTTAGCAGAGCAGCAGGAGCCCCAGAGAGTGAGAAGAGCTGGACGACTTTCCAATAACGGGATTTGACCTAAATTTTTGAGGACAGAGTCACTTCCTACAGGTCATTAGTTCCTCTGGGGACAGACTCTGGGCAGCTGGGTCCCTCCAGGCAGCCAGGAGGGGTGCTCAGGCAGGGCCACAGCCACAGGCCGGAGTCTGGCTGGGGAGCACTCAAGACTCTTGCCCACACTGTCCCTGCACTGACACCGCCAGAGCCTAACAGGTGCCCCCAAACGCCCTGGCTCCTGCTTCTGACCCCCAGCGCTCAGGCCAGCACAGGCTGCCCGGCACCCCGCCCAGCACTGGAGGGCGGGCCTCCCAGATGTGGAACATCTACTCTTGCCAGATGACAGGCAGGACACGGGACACACATCCTCTCCTCGACCGGAGCAGCAGCCTGGGTGAGCGGAGACGCTCTCAGCCCCGCTCCCTGGACAAGGAAGGCGGGGTCCGGGGGCTGTGGCGGCTGGCCCAGGGCACTCGGCCCAAAACAGCGCAGCGGGCCCCACTGCAGCAGCCTTGCCCCAAAGCCACCTGGTGTAGCCTTTCAGACCCATGTCTAGCCGCCTGCGTGAACTCACTCTCTGCCCAATCTCGCGGCTCAGTCCACGGCACCCCCGGGCCAGCTGAGCCCCGGCTTCCAGCCCCTCCCAGGGACCCCTCCGCCCTCCGATCCCAGCATGAAGCTGCGACCTTGGCCGCAGAGACCACAGCGTGGCCTTGGCCCTTGTGGGCTTCTGGGGCTTCAGGCACGGACCCTGTGGCTCCTGCCTGTGACTGCCATCTTCCTAGGGCTGGGGACTGAGCCTTACCCGACTGTCCCCCACCCCTTGGCAGCCAGAAAACACAAGCCCTGCAGCACACACCCTCAGCTGAGGGCTTCTGGGTAGCATTTCCAGTAACTGCTGGTCTGGGCAGCTCTCAGAGGAGCTCAGCCCAGTGACTGAGGTCCCCTCCCCAAGCTGGCTCAGAGGAGAGTCAGTCTCCTGTGCCTGGGACCCTCCTCCACTCACCCACCCTATTCACTTAACCCTCATCCTGCCCTCCCCTTGGTTCCGAAGGAGTCTGGGTTTCCCCAGGGGCAGGTATGACCCACACAGCAGTTTCGTGTGGATTAGCAAAATGGTCCCTCAGAACACATGCAGCCTCGTGAGCCCACCGGTTTCATTCAGCTCCCTTGCCCAGGCACCTTGTGCAGTGAACAACCAACCCAACTGTACAATGTGGCTCTGCTTGTTCTCCTGCCTCACCCCTCAGCTGAAGCTCCCTGTGACCACAGGTTTCTGCACTTCCAGAAGCTCCTCCACCTCTCTGGGCCTGCTTCCAAGCAGGACAGAGGGGAAATGTTGAGAGCAGTGGCAAAGAGGGCAAAGGGTCCCCTATGCCCCTCTTCACCCTGAGCGAGAGGCAGGCAGTGCACTGGTTAAGAGTGCTGCTCTGGGTATCAATCTTGACTCTGCTACTTAAGTGCTGTGTGACCTGGGGTAGTTACTTCACCTCTCTGTGCCTGTTTCCTCATCTGTAAAATGGGAGTCATAACAGCCCCACCTCCTGGAGCTGTGATGAGCATGACATAAATCAATACGTGTAAAGGCAGAACAGTGCCTGCCCCAGGAAGGGCCCAGTAAATCATAATTTCTCTAGCTTCTAACTTCTGGTCACCTTCCCTCTCCCCCGTCCTCCCCTCACAAAAGTGAGGAGACCTGGGCTCACAAAGCCTTTCCCATCCCGCCTCCTGGGTGAGTGAGGCTGAGATTAATGTTATCATCACCCTGATGTTGGGGATCAGGAAGCTGGGGCTCAGAGGGGTGACAGGACCAGACCCAGGCCAGAGCAGGTTAACACCCAAGGCCGCGCCACCCCAGCCCCGTCAGCCAGCATGTGCCCCAGAGTTGCCGCATGACCCACAGCAGATGGAGACCTTGCTGTTGACCCAACCCCTTGCTGGCCTGGGATCCCAATGAAATAACTTCCAGGCGTGCCAGGGCGGGCCCTCCTGCTGGGACCCTGCGCTGGCTCCACCATCAGCCCCCAGGGCACACGTGCTCCAGGGAGAAATGCCAGGTGGGAGACAGAGCGTTGCAATGTCTCCTTCCGGTCAGGGGGCAATACCCTGGACACGTCTTTTTGTCTCCCTCAGCCTTCCTCCAACTGGCACTGGGTGGGCTTGGTGAGTGCCCTCTGTGCCCAAATCCAGAGTCTCTGGAGGCAGAATGGTGCCGTGGAAAGTGCCCTGGTCTCGGAGAAAATGGCTCCACTGCTTAAGATCCGATTGGCTTTGGGCAAGTTACCTAAACTCTCTGAGCCTCAGTTTGCTCATCCGCAAAATGGGCAGACAAAAGTCACCTGCCTTACAGAGCTGTGAGTATTCCACCTCAGGGGAAACTCAGGGGACAAGGCAGGGCCATGAGTAAGTCCCCTGGGGCAGCTGCAGTGAGGTCCCTGAGAAAGCTCAGTCCCAGAGAGACCCCCACTGGAGAGGACCCACGGAAGCCTCCACTCCCAGCCCTGCCCCCGGGGGCACAATCACGCAGTCACTCACACACACGTTGCATGCACACATGCCACACTTACTCAGGACTCAGAGACATCCATCCCTGCACACCCAACCACCCTGCCCAACTGCGCCCATCCTGATGTCCCCACACAGGCACAGGCACTGCCATAGCCCAGAACCCCCCTCTCTTCAGGAAGAACTAGGCTGAAGGAGCACCCCACTTATCAGCCCTACCCGGCCCCCATGCTTTCCCTCATCTCTGTCCTCTGACCCCTGGTGGCATCGCCCCATCCTCCAATCTGCACATCCCCTAAAGCACCAGCCAGGAGTCCCAGCAGTCAGGGGGGCGGTCAGCTCCCAGCCAGCACAGCCCTGACGCCCACAGGTCACAGGTGAGGGGGACGCCAGGGAAGAAAGTGGGACTAAGGGCCAAATCCTGCCAGGACACCCCATCTCTGGCCCTGGGATCATCCCTAGTACCCATCTACCACCTCCCAGGGAGCCTGGGCAGGTGCAGAGGGCCGCCTCCACCCCCTCCCCTCCCCCACACCTACCCCCACCCAGGCCTGCCTGCCCGGGACCATTAGCCACCCCCTCCCCCCTGCGCACTGCCCTGAGTGATGGTCCATCTATTATGCATGCTGCCTTCCTGCTCCTTTCCATTTCCCGAGTATCCCCCTCCTGCACTCCCCACAGCCCCCTCCGCCGCCTAAGGGCTTTTAACCAAGTACATTAGGCAGGGCCAGATGCCAGTCTGACAGATGTCGGTAACGTTAGCCTCCGTTTCCCTCCTTCCTCCTCCCCATGCCCAGCCCAATTTACCTCCCACCACTCCCAGCTGCCAAAACTTCCCAGACCTTGGTTGTACCCCTCCTCTGAGTCTCTCCTCTACACCTCCTGTTTCTCCCAGGCCTTTGCCGTCCCGCTGTCCGCCGCCCCCACTGCCTGGCGAACTTTCAGCTTCCAGCTCCTGGAGAGCCGAGGCATGCTGAATGAATATTCCATCTGGGTGATTATTATTCACATGATATTAATTAATTATTAATTGCAATTAATCTCCTTCATTCCTAACCTTCCTCTGGGAGGCAGAAGGGGCCTGGCAGCCAAAAGGGACAGGGGCAGGCAGAGCTGACATCTGTGGGTGAGCTTGGGGCCTCGAACCCCCATCCTCAGCGAGGGCAGGAAGGAGAGCAAGCATTATGAGTGCATAGGGGAAACCAAAGCAGGAGCAAGCACTAAGCTGTTCCATAAGAGTCCACTGAAGGTGGCTGTGGCCAGAACCTGGAGCCCTAACCCCTGACTGGCTCTTAGCTGCTTCTCCCTGCCGCCACTGCCCTACCCAAGCCCCGTTTGAGTAGAACCACTTGCTTTGGCAGGAGAAGAGTCGGGGCTGGCAGAAGGCTGACCACGGCTGGGCATTCGGACCCACTGAGAGCAGGGGAGTCCTATGATGAAGGGAGGGGTGCTGGAGCGGGGCAGGTGGGTGCTTCCACTAGTGGGCTCCAGCACCCACTTGGTGGCCCACCGTACAGAAGGGGAAGCTGCAGGAGCCAGCCACTGGGGAGGCGTCCCAACCCTGGCTGCCCCATGGCCTCCTGGGCCTGCTCCAGACCCCTGGCCTCAGCCCCCAGCCGCACTCACCGGGCCACCCGGTGGCTCCTGGCGGACCCTGGTGTCCAACTGCTGCTTTCGGACCTCTCCCCCAGAGCTCTCCCCTATGAGACGGCTGGGCTCTGTGACCTCAGGGGCTTCTGAGACTCCCAACTGGGGTGAGACCCGCCAGCGCAGAGCTCCGGCAGGACCCCGGATCCCAAGACCTGGGGAGACAAGGCCATAGCTGCAGGCAGATGCCCATCGTGGGGCAAGAGACTTGGGAACGGGTGGGCTCCCCCTATCCCCCACTCTGGTGTGGCCCCTGGAGCCCTGGGGGGATCTGCTGCCTTGCAGAGGGAAGAGCCCGATGGAGAGGGGGCCAGAAGCTTCACTCCCACCCGCCCGTCACGACTGCCCCCCCACTCCCCAATCTGCAGAGACCTGCAGAGTGCACTGGCCGGCGGCAGGGGAATGACCGCGGTCGGGAGGGCCGGATGGGGACAGGTGGGTGCACGCACCCTCCCTCCTCCCCCGCACCCCCATCTCCCGCGCCCTGGACCCGCTGCCACCCCGAGCACTGCAGGAAAACGTGGCTGCAGCAGAAACCGCCGCAAAACCCGGGCAGGGGCGGGGGCAGGGAGGGGGCGCCGGGCCGGGCGGGGGTCACTCACCGGGCGGGGGGAGAAGCGGCAGCAGCAGCAGCAGCGCCGCGAACGCCCAGCGCCGCAGCCGCCTCATGGCTCATAATCCGCCGGGTCCGGGGGCTGCGGCGGCGAGCGGCGCGGGCGGCGGGCGGCGGAGCGGGCGGCGGGGCGGGGGCGGGGCGGCGC